>NW_007733320.1:39529-41013 GCF_000696425.1 Galeopterus variegatus | reverse complement strand
AGGAGGAGCAAGAGGAAGAGGGGAAGTAAGAAGTAACAGTAGGAATACGGGGGTCGGGTGGAAAGCAGGAGGGAACATTCTTAGAGCTAGACAAACCTGATAGAAAACAAAAAGGAAGAAATGATCGTGCATCTGGTAACAAAAAGGCAAATGCTCATTCGAGATGCTCAGTCCCATAGGGAGAGCCAGGTACAATTATCTTTGGGAATGAGGGCAATAATTGCTCACAGTCCTAGATCTTCAACTAAGTGCATGGACGGGAGAGGGTAGGAAGTGGGGAGCAGGGAGGAAATACAGCCTCAATGTGTTTTCTAAGACAATCACAACTGTTCCCCAGATAAGAAGCTTAGACATTTCTCTTCAGTCACCCAAGCAACATGTAGGTACCTCGAAGACAAGAACCTGAGAGGCTGCCAGTCTCCCTTTCTGCCACCCACACCCCAGGAGAATCAGCCTGGTCCTTTTGGTTTTCCACTTGCTCTCTTGCTCCTGAGGGAGCTGTCACTTCGCACAACCTTCTGCCACCTTAACACCTGAATGGCTTCCGCTTATCTAATTTCAAGTAGTACCTACTACCATCTACAGTGAGGGGTGTCTATCCGCTGCCACCTGCCCTAGGGGACGGAGCCAGGAGGTTATAGTCTCGGGCAACAGAGCTGCAGATGCTTCGCTTCTCCAGCGCGCTCCGCACACAGACACCTGCTGGGGTGCTCCTGTCCTCAGGTGTATTCTCCAGCCCCCCACCTTTTCCAGACACAGGTCGGCATCAAGGCAACAGATCGCTCTTGTCTTGCCCCTCTTCCCAATTCTTATCCCCCACCCCACCCTCACCCGGCCAATTTGGAATTCAGACAGGGAGAGGAAGGGGCTGGTTCATAGCCAAGCTTCATCAGGCAGCTTTGGGGCAAGTTAAAACCCTGGAGACCGCGATCACAGCCCTGAGCTGGATTCTCCAGAAACGCTGAGAGTGCCGAAGTCGGGAAGTCTTTCCGTAAAAGGGGGCGCTCGCATACACAGCACCAAATGGTCTGGCCCGGCGCTTGCCCACCCCAGAAATGCCCCAGCCCCGGGCACTGCCGCGGGTTCCTCCACCCTCCTCGGCCCGTTCCTGCAACTCTTCAAGGCGTTTCAGCTGTGCCTGCCAGCAGTGCGTGTGAGCATTTGCTCAGCAACTTCCCTCCTCTACCTATGGGCACCCGATGCCCGAACTCGCCACGGTGGAGAGAGCCGAGGACGGCCCCCCTCCCCACACAGTCCTCACCGGGTTGTAAGCAAAATCAGACGAAAAAGGAAAAAAAAAAAGACAAATAAAAAGGTGCACCTACCTAAAGTCGAAGGCTCCTTGTCATGACAGGGGGACACTGGCATATGGACCCTTCGTGCCGATGCAGTGCCCGGGGCTGCCCGCACCTCTGGCGTTGCGGACAGCCTGAGCTCGCTCGCTCGGGTGAGCGGGGTCCCCGAGCGGGTCCCGGGCGCCGGCT
>NW_007733320.1:36532-38332 GCF_000696425.1 Galeopterus variegatus | reverse complement strand
GGTCGGGTCGGGGGTCGGGGGTGAGAAGTGGTTGCCCTTGGCTCAAAGAGTTGTGCTGGAAAGCCCCCACTGGGGAGGGCTGCTTTTTACTGGCACTCTACTAGGACTTATTTGGACAGAGATCTCAAAATGATGGGGAGAAACAGTTCTTTTTTTATTTTGTTTTGGTGGATTTGGATTATATATAAAGCTTTCTTTGGGGAAAGTGTGGGTCTTCCTGACAGACAAAAACATTCCATAGAAAGGGTCTGTTGGAGCAGAAACTGTATGGCACTGGGAGTTTACAAGGATCCGGGGACGAGGTAAGGACTCTGCCTCCATTCTTAAATAGGAAATCCCTGCTGTGCCTTAGTTTTCTCATCTGTAAAGCCACCATATTGAATACATTATATATTTAGAATGTTAAATAGAACAATGCCTCAAGGTATATCCACCCTTCCCTAAATTGGGCTTCAGTCACTTTATGAGGGAATTTGTAAGAATCAATGAGCTTGGACAGTGAGCAATGACCAAAAGGGAACATTTTAGGAGATGGTGTCAACTCAAGAAACACCTGTGTCCAATTGCAGTCAAGGGACTGCATCTCAGGCCTAGAATACAAGCAGCCAAAACCATAGCCTAATCAACTGTGTCATAAACCCCCCTGTGATACGATCAAAGGAACAGAGTCTTCTGGATGACTGGAAAGAACACCCAAGAGTGAGCACTTGTTACCAGATCTCTGCCTTATACCACGAACAGTGGCCTGACAGTGCCTTGATAGTCCAAGCCCCTCATTACAGCTGGATTTTCCCAGAGACCCATCTCCCTCTGCTCTTCCTCCAACTTACAAGAGTTTCTGACAGCCCTCAGTCTTCCCATGTAGACATTCCTTCAGAGGACAAAGCATACTGACCACGTGACATGAATATTCCAATCTGCCTGGCAAGTTATTCTTCATATGTTCTTAATATTGGTAGTCTGGTCAATACGTGAGTCTCTAGTGAGTTTGGTTGACTTGAGTCAATTTTTATGGTACTGAACACTACAGTTTATTGACTATCTTCTTATATCCTAGGCTCTAGAGCAGATACTTTATAATCATTTACTCCTGTCTATAATCCTGCAATAGGTATTATTATTCCCATTTTATAGATGGGGAAACCAAGGTTCAAGAGACTTAATGTGACTTGTACAAGATGACACAGTTTATGTGCAAAATGGTTTATGACACAGACACATGTGCAAAACTAGGTTTGGGCACCTGTGAAACATGGGCTGTGGTGACCCTACAGGATTGTGTCATAGATTCTCACTCTTCAGAGGACACAGCTAAGCTATGCCTGGACTGAGATAATAAACATGTACCATTTTAAATGGCTATGTTTATGACAACTGGTTATGCAGCAACAGAAAACTAATACATTTCCACCGCAGAAAGAGTAATTTTTTAAAATGTAATTGTGGTTACTCTCCTATTGAAAATCCTGCACTGATTTCTCATCTGGAGTATAGAATAAAATCCGAACTCCATACCAATGCTTACAAGACCCTGGTGAGCCAATCCCTTCCAGTCCTTTCAGCCTCAATCACACCTCTGTCTTTCCTCTCAACTAAGCTTGGGCCACACACCAAGCCACTTCCCAGAGAGGCCTTCCCTGATCACCCATGTATTTAAGTACATCCTTCCCCCCATTTACTCTCATTTTCAATACCCTGTGTCTTTTTTAGCACCAACTGTAAATTGTAATGTCTTTATGTGCCTGTTTACTTGTTTTTTGTCTCTCTTTCACTAGGCTGTGAGCTCATAGGGCAGGGACC
>NW_007733320.1:33133-35339 GCF_000696425.1 Galeopterus variegatus | reverse complement strand
TGCCTGTTTACTTGTTTTTTGTCTCTCTTTCACTAGGCTGTGAGCTCATAGGGCAGGGACCACCTCTGTCTTATAAACTGTACTCCCAGCACAGAGCAGGAGCTCCTTAACTACATATTGAATACAAGGTGGATAACCCTGCCATTCTGAAGCATCCCTTTATTCTTACATTCATCCTTTTATTTCCTTTGTCAATCTCACCCCCCCCAGTCTATCTCCAACCGCATCGCCTTTGCCCATTACCAAAAAGCCACATCTATTCGTCAAGATCCAGTTTAAATGCCCCACTCCGCATCCATTTTTCCTGGGTCCCTTTCCCTGCCCTGTCACTCCAGAACTTTTCTAACATCTTTGCTCATCTTTTTTGCAACATCTCACTTTCAACATGCCCAGCACCTTCTACCTTGTAGTATGGCTATTTGTGTAGAGTTGATGGTTCTAAACATTTCTCTATTTGCCTCAATCTGGAGAAAGAGACATGGAAAGTAGCACAGATATGCAGTAGAGGTTTTGGAAGAAATGGGTAGAGAGCTATTGCAGATTGACATCAGTGCTAGGAGGCTANGAAGAGGAAGAGGATGGACAGAGGGTATAGGCAGATGATGCTAGGTGCTTCACAGACATTACCTCGCTGAAGCCTGCACAATCCCTTTTCCCATTACCGTCCCCATGTGAAAGATGAAAAAACTGATAACTCTGAGGAGCTGGGCAAATAACTTGCTCATGATCACAAAAGAGGAGATGTTACTTAAATTCAGGTTTGATTCCAAATTGAATGTGCTTTTTACCGCAGTACATTCCACTCCCCATCCTCAACTTCCCCTTTTGGGTTTGGGGGTGTCTTTCTGAGGCTTGCACATGTGTGGGGGGCAGGTGAGAGTGTGTGTGTGTATGTGTACACACAGAGCATAGACCAGAGAGAAGCATGGAGTGGGTCCCCAGGCTGCTGCCTTTAGATTTTCCTTGAGGTAGCCCCACTCAGCATCCTGGATTCAGGACTGCAGCTCTGAACGGTAAGGAAGAGGGTACAGTAAGTCGCACCCCCCCTTGGGCCAGCTCCCTCAGGAAGGCAGCACAACATGGGAGTATGGCAGGTGAAGGGCAAGCAGACTCCATTTTTCTCATTGGATTGGAAGCTCCTGGAGATGGGATCTGTCCTGGGGGACTTTATAGTGCCCATAATTTCTAGCATTCCTAGAGATCAGGTAC
Source organism: Galeopterus variegatus (assembly GCF_000696425.1). Taxonomy (NCBI): domain Eukaryota; kingdom Metazoa; phylum Chordata; class Mammalia; order Dermoptera; family Cynocephalidae; genus Galeopterus; species Galeopterus variegatus. The sequence continues at coordinate 34,130 of NW_007733320.1, read as the reverse complement.
ATTCATGAGTGGGGAACCAAGCAGCACAGGTCTAAACAACCGGGACATAATCCTTATTGGATTATCTGGTCCAAATCCCAGGGCAGTTAATTAATTTGCCCAAGGTCACATAACCAAATAAAGAGCCTATACCAGGTCTCCTGGTGCTTAGTCCAAAGGTCTTCACACTGCCTCTCAAACCACTGCCCCTGCTGTGGCCACCAAAGTCTTCATTCTTGGGTGGTTTTTTCTCCTTGTCCCCACTCTCTCTCTTATAATGCCATTTACTTCCTTCTAGGTTCCTAGTACTCCCTAAGCTGGATTCTTCTATCCCCAAAACTTCACTGAACAGAGTATTCGGATCCCTTGGCTGAAACCTTGCAACCTCATCTAGGGAAACAATGAAGCCCAGAGCTTGTCAGATATTGGGGGTGGGGATATTACAGAAACCCCCCCTTAGGATGAGACTCTCACATTGCTCTTCCGTGCGTACAAAAAGGAATGGTTCTTTCCAAAGAAAAACAGTTTAACACAAGTTGGGTTTTTTCCCCCTTCTCATATATCAGTCTTAACTGAAAACACCCCTCAGGCTGGCTAGTTTGTTCAGTTGGTTAGAACACAGCCTAGTAATACCAAGGTCATGGGTTTGGATCCCTGAACCTGCCAGCCACCAAAAAAAAAAAAGAATTTTTTTTTGAAAAAGAAAAGAAAACATCCCTAAGTACAAATGAGAGCTATTAATTCAACAAGTCACTGAGTGCAAACTCAAGTGCCAGGCACTCTGCTGCAGGCAGGGGACACAGAGGCGATCCCAGCAGTCATGGAACCTGCCTCATGAAGTCTGGTGAGGAGAACAGGTGTAAATCAGCGAGGTGTGTGTGATGGAAGAGGAAGTACTGTGGGTGCTATGGGAACTGTGATTATTTCTGGTACCATAAAACAGGGTGTTTGAACTTCAGCAGCACTGAAAATGGTCTCTTTCAATAGACAGTCTCCCGTTTTCTCAAGAGCATTTTTT
>NW_007733320.1:27776-32368 GCF_000696425.1 Galeopterus variegatus | reverse complement strand
AGCAGCACTGAAAATGGTCTCTTTCAATAGACAGTCTCCCGTTTTCTCAAGAGCATTTTTTAAGCCAGTGTTCGGTTGGGGGACAGAATGGGCCAAGCCAATTGTTTTTTCTGAACTGATTGTTCCTTCTGCCATCAATCAATCCTAGTATATACACAATTCATCAGAAGAAAGCAGAAGAGCATCCAAAATGCAACCAATTCAGTTACCTGATTTAGAGCTTCAGATATGTAATGCAGAACTCAGAACATGCCTGAAGACCCCCTGCCATTATGAAGTGAGTTGACGCTCTAATTGGAAGGTCTCTTAGAGATTCAGTTGTATCTACCCACCCCTACCTATATTTTTATACATACCTTGTGCCTATGATGCTGGTGAATTCTGGCTTCTATTCTTGGCCTACTTGACTAGTCCTGGAGAGAGACAACAGAGATCTAGTCTCTCTTCATGACTATGATGCTTCATATCCATATGGATAGCACATCTAACACCCTGATTTTGAAGTCCCTCTAAACTCTTATGACCTTTCCCTATAGGCAATTGGCCACCCAAGTGCATGGCCAGATTATGGCATGGAATGCTGCCAGTTCTGAGATTCTTGAACTCTCTTCTCAAACTATCACTTTTTGCCTTCTACCTCGTTCACACCTATTGAATTCAGTTGCTGCTCAGACCAATCTTTCAGCCACTCTCTTTATTTTTAATTTTCTAATTTAGGAAGTGCATACAAAATCACTCTGGAAAGAAGTTTTAAATGCAGATTTTCAGGTCCCCCTTTCCCCCTTGTTGTTTTAACAAGCACACTGATGGTTCTAGTGCACTCACTTCAGAATGCACTTTGGGAAACACTGGTCTGGATCAAGTGCAAATAGGCATCCAGCCCCCTGGACACTCCAGTGTGGGTCCAAGAGCTTTTTCTGGCACCCCTACCACTCTGCCATGCATGGCTCTGGCTCTTCCTGCCACAAATCCAGGAAATAGCTCTGGGAAGAGTTCAGTCTCTTGGGTTCTTTTTCAGTGTTGCCAATAGAGAACTCAGGGAAAATCTCAACCTTGTGGACCTCTCTATCCTCATCTGTCAAGCGAAGGATCTGACAACCTGATTGCCAAACTTCCTTTTGACTCTGACATTTAACAATTCCTGCTCCCACCTTTTTGCTTAGGCCACTTCTACTGCCTGGAAATTCTCTGCTGAGCCCTTGCCTATCACTTTTTCTCCTAACTCTGAGGTTTGTCTCTAAAAATCCTGCCTGGCACATAATGTCCTGTTCAAAGACTCCCTCCTTCATGACACCTTCCTTGGCCATTCACACTCTACCCTGAGTCCTCCTGTAAGTCCTCTGTCCCCTGAGTACAGACCCAATCACATACCTGCCCTGTGTTGTAGATATTTAATCCACCTCTCCTCACTAGTTTATAAGCTCCTCGATGTCAGGAGTTATGCTTTGTGCCACATACAGTAAAGTAACCTTTATATTAATGAGTGTAGAGGGAAGCCAATAAATATTGACTAAATGAGGGATGAGAGTAAACACTGCCCCTGCTGGCATAACAAGCCTCCATTTATTGGCATCTGAGCTGCACCCACAGAAGCATGTTTTACCTGACAAATGACAGTGGGGTCTTTGTTGTTGCTTTCTGAACTGCTGAGAGCAAGACCCCGTTATCCTTTGCCTGTGTCTGGTACCGATGATAAGGTCTTCAAGGGAGTAGACATCTTAGGCTGCTTCCTTGCCATTTTCCCACATATCGGCTTGCACAGTGAGAAATTTGTTCGGCCAACATACTTAGCATTTTAGTATATCCCAGGAATGAATGTCCCAGGGATGCTGAGATCAGGCCCAGGTTCTTGGGCAAATTATCCCAATCTTAAACCCCACCTCTGTCCCCACTTCTAGCTTCTGCACCAAGTGACCTGGAGGACTGCATGGGTAGAAGATAATCTGCAACATGTTCAAAGCTGATGGGAAATAAAATACACCCTGACTATAGCAAATAGTCCATTTATTTCTGGAAATCTGAGATTGGATTTCTCATGCACTATTATTATATTACATATAGAGGTCATTTTTTGCAATAATATAATCTAGACCAACAATTTGCAAACTTTTTGGTCCCAAGACCATTTTATACTCTTAAAAAATATTGAGGCCCTTGGGACCCCCTGAAAAGGACTTGGAAAACCTCGGGAGTCCTCAGATCATATTTTGAGAACCAGTGATTTAGAATGACAAAAATTCTGGCAAAATGTTAACTTTACAAATTTTTATAGGTCTGAACCCCACAGGCTGAAAGTAAACAGTATACATTAATCAAGAAGTATAATTACACAAAGATACAAAAGTGAGTATAAAATAATTCATGGTGAATGTAGAAGTGATTGGGAACTATCGATATCTCTGTGTAAGCACGATGCGAAGTACGTGATATGCAGACTTTTTTAAAGGTTCGAAATTGACATTCGCGTCACAATAAATCCCTTCCCTTTTCTCTCATTTTCAGGGGAAACATTAAAAGAAGAGATTTGTCCATGAGGTTCTCCAAATTGATTTATTTCTTTTGTGTTCCTGGGCCTGATGCAGTCCGTGGCTTGCAGGTTATTCTGTGTTGTCTCTTCCTTGTCCACTCTCCATCTTTCTCTCTCCTGCTCTCTGCCCAGGGGTTTCCCTGTGTCAACCGCTGCCCTGCCCTGTGATGTCCAGTGGGTCTGGCCAATGGGAATCCCCAGTAGGAGACAGGAGTGAGGTCAGAATACGAAGTCCCTGGCTCCTCCTTGTGAGGTCACCTTGGGCTGGCAGTGTCCTTTCATTGAATCTGACTGCTCTCCTCCCAGAAACCCTCTCTACACAGCTCTCTCTCCATGCATGTTCTGGCATCTTCTTCCTCTCCCATTTTTTAGGCCAGCAGTGGTTCTACCATTGCTGCAGCAGGCCCCAGTACCCAGTACTGCCTCCTTTGTAATTCATCTCTTTCTAAATAAACCTTCCTTGAATTATTCTAATTTGAGGGAGCCATTTGTTTCCTGATATTGCCCTGATTGATACTCGTTAATAATTGCCTACTGATTATAGAAAATTTAAAAAATTTGCTTTTATCCAGTCACTCATATTTTAAAAATATTTCTTCAGGTAGTTTCTTTAATTTCATTTAATTTTCATTTCTCTTTTCATTTTAGGCCAGGGATGTTTTTGCATGTAATGCTGTTTAACTCTGTTCCCTCTCCCTGCCCCCAACTTTGCAAACATCTTTCGAAAGGTCAGTTCCTTCCTAATTCATAAAGTTGAGACTGTCAACTTCAGGAGGTGATTTTAGGGAGAATTATGTGCCCAGAAGCCCTGTTACTTAAGACTTTGTCACTGGCTGTTAATCTTCACAATCTTCATAGATATTATTTTAGAGGCTAATTTACACCTGGAACTGAGGTCTCAGGGAGGTTAAATGTCCCCCAGACCTCGGATGGAAGGCTTTATTTCAGCTTCTTTTTTTACTGACCCTTCTCCAAAGAGCCTCAAGGGGCTCCTTAAGGAAGATAAATGTGAACACCTGCTCTCACTTGTTCTGTGCACACAAGATGATGGCTAAGACAGAGTGAGTATAACCACTCGCCATTGGCAGGTCCTCTCTAAGAAGTGCCTCTCAGCCCTGGGTGCCGCATTCACAGGGGAATTCAAGTTCAACAGCTGTAGGCTGTGTGCCTCTGCATTTCAGATCCTAATTCACAGACATTCTGGCCTCTTCACCACTCAGAATACACTTGCCTTCTTGTTGGCAGTAGTGCCTGGTGGAATACAAATATTGGCCTGGCTATTTCAGTGTTTGGAGAGTTACTGATGTGTTACTGTGTTCTTTTCATGGTTTTTGAGGATACAAAGGACTATCTTCCAGGAGAAAGAACAACTTTTTCCTAAGATTAGAATAAAAAGTGATCGAAGGCATAGTTTGTAGGATTTGGGTTGAAATAAAAGTGAATGTGCTGCCTGCTAGCTATTGACTGTTAAATGGAGGTGCGACTCAGGGAAGCTGATAAATCTCCTTGGGGAAGGGGAAGGGGAGGGAATTTAGCAGTAGGACTGACCCCATGGCTCACTGTTAGAACGATGGACCAAAAACCTGTTTAGGTATCTTTCTGCCAAGATTATATAGAGCCTTGGAGCAACACCCCCCCCCCCAAAAAAAAAAACCCACCACAAAATGCAAGCACTTAAACTTGATGTGCATAACACCAAGTGCAGGAGAACACGTGAAGATGGAGAGTTCATAAATGCATTTCCATGGTTATCATGTTTATCATAACACTGCTCCCAAGGACGTCAAGCACTCACCTTCAAATATTTACCCCCAAGAAGCCTGACAGATTACTCCTGCCCTTCTCCTCTCATCTTTCTTTCATCTCCCTTTTGTATTCTGATCAGTTTGCATTGCATTGTTGAACTCCCGGTCTTAATGGAACAGTCCGTATAGGTTATATAGCCCGGTCTCCATAAGCTACAGATAAATCTATGAATAATTTTCACTGATGTGTATGCTGCCTTCTAGTCAACACCTCAACAGATATTTTTTGAGTGCCCATTATTCTTTTTTTTTTTTTTTTT
>NW_007733320.1:17801-26776 GCF_000696425.1 Galeopterus variegatus | reverse complement strand
AAGATGACCGGTAAGGGGATCTTAACCCTTGGCTTGGTGTTGTCAGCACCACGCTCACCCAGTGAGCAACCGGCCATCCCTATATGGGATCCAAACCCGTGGCCTTGGTGTTATCAGCACCGCACTCTCCCGAGTGAGCCACGGGCCGGCCCCGAGTGCCCATTATTCTGAGTACTTAGAATGAGACTTCATTAAGTCATCCACTATTTATATGTATACGATAAACTTAATTGGCCAAAACTGGACTCCTGATTGTCCATCACAGCAGTACCCCTCTTCACCCCAAGCCTGCTCCTCCGGCAGCCTTCCTCATCTCAGTAAAAACCAATGTCCTTGCAGATGTTTAGGCCAAAGTCTTGGAATCATCTGACTACTTTCCCTGACCCCCAGTGTCCAATCAGCAGCAGCCCTGCTAAGGTTCCCATGGGCTCTCTTCTGGATCACTGCAATGGTCTCCTAACCTAACCTCTGCTTTTGCCCTTATACCCTCATCTTTACCTTCAAGGCAACAAACAGTAAGAATGAATCTTTTGTTAGGCTAATCAGGTTACATCACTTTGGTCAACACTGGCCAATGGCTGCCCATCTCAAATAGAGCCAAAATGCAAATCCTTATAAGGCCTTACAAGAACTGGACTCCCCCAGACCTCTTGGACCTCATTTTCTACCACTGTCTGACTTGCTCACACTGAGCTGCAGCCATGTGGGCTTCTTCACTAATTCCTGGAACATTCTTCCCCAGACGTCCATATGGTCAGATTTGACTTTCTTTAAGCCTCTGGGCATCTGTCAGTAAAGTCTTCCCTGGCCACTGTGCCCTGTCCCTCTCGTGCTGCACTTCGCTTTCCTCCATGACACTTACCTGCACCCGACACATCGTGTTTCACGTTTGTCTCTTATCTGCCTCCCTCCACTACACTATAACTTCACAAGGGCTATGTTCACTGCTGTATCCCAAGAACCACAATAGAACCAAACCAAGCACATGGTAGGCTTTCAATAGATAATCTTTAAATGACTGGAAAAATAAATCTCTTATCCCTAAAGAGTTGATAAGCAACCAACGGGATCACATCTTCTAATTATGTTATTCCTCTGTTAGAGGAGTCTCAGTAAATGCTAATCTCAAAGTATTCATGCAGAGATCGTAAACTTGATTTCCAGCTAGGCAGAAATGAGTAGAAAGAATCTTATACCAAACTCTTACTCATGTTATTAAGAAGCAAACAGTCTTTCTAAGATTGTGTCACATATACCGAGCCTTGGTCAGAGTCGCTCCCCAGAACCACTTCTACCTTTTGTGCAAATTCAGTTCCCTACTGGTAAACTTACACGGCTCAGGACAAAGCAACTCCTCTGCAGACTTTCAGGAATTGTCTCGTACTTTTCTGTTTTATGGTATACCCATACCTGACTCTTTTTTTTAACAAATGTGGACATATATATAATAACTGTGATAACATATACATAACATAAAATTTACCATCTTAACTATTTTTAATTGTACAGTTCAGTAAAGTATATTATCGTTGTTCTGCCAGCAACCTCCAGAACTCTTTCATTTTGCAAAACTGAAACTCTATGCCCATTAAACTTCCCGTTGCTTCCTGTCCCCAGCCCCTGGTAACTACCATTCTACTTATTATTTCTATAAATTTGACTACTCTAGGTACCTCACATAAGGAATCATACAGTATTTGTCTTTCTGTGACTGACTTATTTTGCTTAGCACGATGTCCTTAAGGTTCATTCATGCTGTAGCATGTGTCAAAACGTCATTTCTTTTTGAGGCTGAGTGATATTCCTTTGTATGTGTATACCACATTTTGTATATCCATTCCTCTGTCAATGGATACTTGAATTGCTTCCATCTTTAGGCTGTTGTGAATAATGCTGCTATGAATATGGCATACAAATATCTTTTCAAGACTCTGGTTTCAATTCTTTTGGGTATATGCCCAGAAAAAGAATTGCTGGATCATATGGTAATTTTATTTTTAATCTTTTGAGGAACCACTGGACTGTTTTCCACAGTAGCTGTACCATTTTACTTTCCCACCAACAGCGCACAAGAGTTTCCTAACTCTTTTTAATAGCAAGGCTTTTTCCCCCTATGGCAAGTTGGAACTGTTCAGAGATGCCTAATAGAGTTAAACATTCCTGCTTCTTCTAATGCTTAGCAACCAGGAGCGTAGTGCCCCCCACGCAACGTGCATGGGTGTGTGTGGCAGTGCTTTGAGCTCCCTCCTGTTGTGTCTGTTTTGAAAAGACTTCCTTGTTCTCAAATTAACATGCAGGCTGAGCAGACACACGCTGGTCTGCCTTGCAGATGCAGGGCAGTGGGCAAGAGCCAGCACTGTTTTGGATGATCAAAGCTCTGCTAATCCTGTGTAATCTCCTAATGTAAAGATAAAGTACTAATATTTCCAATTCGTGGTTTCTTTGGGAGATGCTCCCTGAGGCCTGGTGGCATCACCCCTTGGTGAACTGGGGGTCTTGTGTGTGTGGAAAAGCCAAGACAGCCTTGAGTCACGTTTGCATATCTGTAACTCATTATGAGTAGGTCCAAGGGCTTCAGATCTCAGAGACATGGAACCCAAAGAGTCAAATGGGGAGTGAAATGGTACAGAGGACCCTGGACACTTTCCGTGTGCTATTTTCTTTCACCTTTATTGAAATTGAACTTGCTGGTGGGCTTGGAGAATAGATCCTTAGTCCTGCTGTGTTTTTCCCCTTACATGATTGTATTAGTCCATTTATGTTGCTTATAACAGAATACCTGAAACTGGGTGATTTTTAAAGAAAAATGACATCTATTGCTTACAGTTTCTGAGGCTGGGAAGTCCAAAGTTCATCTGGTGGCAGCAACAGTGACCCCGGAGTCTCACATTGCAAGATGGTGGAAGCAGAGAGAGAAAGAGAGACAGACTCTCCTCTTCTTTAAAGCCCTCAAAACCACACTCCTGACCACCATTTTTAATCCATTCACTACTGCTTGGTCCTACAATCCAATCACCTCTTCAAGGCTCCACCTTTCAATTACCATTATAGGATTTCCCACTCTCTTAACAGTCACAGTAGGGGCTAAGTTTCTAATACATAAAACTTGGGTGGACACAATTCAAGCTTCAGGGAGTTTTAGGGGGACATAATTCAATCCAGTACAATGATGTTGCTTTCTCTTCATGCTCCCACCCCACCTAAGGGCATTTTGAACTAGACCATTAATTTTTCATCATCCTTCCAACTGGTAGTACAGAATAAAGTAATATGATGACATATACTCTCTTTAAAAGTCTTATAATAACCATAAATGGGGATAAATCCCCTCTTAAGTGGGGATTTGATAATGATAAGACCCTCCCAACAGACATGAAAAGGGGTAGGGGTCAAGGAAGAGATGGTTAAGAAACTCTCAATGACCTTAAGAAGCAAAATGATTTGGTAGTTGATGATCTAGGGCCTGGGGTACAGAGCTGGGGATTGAACCCCCCTCCCACAACCAGGCACATTGCCAGCCCCTCATGGCCCCTCCAGGGGGCCCCAGAGATGGAGCCGGGGGCTGGACCCCCCTCCCACAACCAGGCACACCACACCAGCACCTCGGGGCCCACCCAGGAACCTGAGGTATGGATAAGGGGACTGGACTCCACTCCCACATCCAGGCACACTGCACCAGTGCCTTGGTGCCCACCCAGTGACCTGAGTCATGGAGCCAGGGACTAGACATACCCCACAACCAGGCACACCACCAGCACCAAGGAGCATGCCAAAAACATCACCTCCATGTGGGTGGCCCACCACAGCCACCATAACAACCACAGCTTCCGCAAAAGTGGCTAGATGCCACAACCACGATGCAGATGGTCTGCCAACCACTGGAGTGCATTGACACAAGGACAGTTACCAGCAGAGATAAAGAAAAGAAGAGGATGTCTCTCTCCACAAAGCCCATTTCAGAGTGACAGAAGAAGCGTCTGCTCTATGATAATATTGGGGGACCCGAACACACCTTTCAGCATTGGACAGATCATCTAGGCAACAAATCAACAGAGTAACCACTACTCTTTCAGAGGGAGAGAAGAAATCTAGGGCAATTGGGGGGGAGGGGGGAGGGAGAGGGGGATGGGGAGAGGTTGGACAAGGGGCATAAAGAATAATTATGATCTGTAATAATATATATGCTAGTAATATTGATTTGATCAACATATCTCAATGTTGAACCCCCAAAATATGTATAATCAATTTTGATTCAATGAAAGAAAAAAAACAAAAAACAAAACAAAACTACTACAGAATTAAAATGTTAAAAAAAAAAAAAAGGAAGTTGATGATCTAGACCAGGAGTCAGCAGGCTTTTTCTGTAAAGAGCCAGATGGTAAATATTTTAGGCTTTGTGGGTCAAGAAGTAAAAATGAGGAAATTATGTAGATACATATAATAAGAAAGAAAATGAAATTTCACACATTTTTAGTTGACAGAATTCAAAACATAATAATAATTGAGCACTTTTCTTTTGTAGTAATGTTCTATTAAGAGGAAGAATGGAATTCTTTTTCTTTGGGTGGGATAACATTTTGCTTCACTGAGGTTCAAGGTTAGTGATCCTTATCACCAAACCAATTGCAAATGTTCATCTGTAAAAGCCATTCTTATCCTGTCGGCTATATGAAAACAGGCTGCAGGCGGGACTTGGTCTGTGGGCCGTGGCTTGCAACCCCTGTCTAGACCAAGAGCAGCCCCGAGAGCCACTGACCCACTGTGTGCAGTTCTCAGGATTGCCTGGTGGGAGATAAAGGCATAAATACCTGTCTTTCTGGGTGTATCATCATTAGAATGACTCACAGGGCTTTTTTCTGTCCTCTGAAAAGTAGTCCTTGTTGTAAATAAAATACATTGTCTTTTCACACAGAGAAGATGATGCTTCTCACCACCATACGTGGTCTGTCCAGGAGTGAGTAGAATTTGGGTCAATCCATTCCTGGTCTACCCTGCTGCAGCTGGTACCGTTTCTGACCTAACTGACCAAGTATGTGCCCTGGTCATAACTTTTACAAGTGGCGCTCAATAAATATTTGCAGATTAGTTCACAGAGGGTTGACTCTCTTCACTTGTTCTCTGCCCCGTGTTGTATTAGTATGAAGCAATTGAGCTAATGTTTATCTTCTTGTACATTTGTGTGCAATTATATTTACACACAAATAATACATAAACAGTTTATCATGATTTCCTCCAGGAGGTTTTACCGCTGAAAACATTTAAAGAGCAATGAAAGTAAAAACAAAAACAGAGCACCACCTCAGGGGACATTGTAGAGACTTCTTTTAAAATCTTAATTACTGTCCTAAAATGCTGTAACATACATAGTTGAAGTTTTCAATGGGTGCTATCTTCAAATTAGAAATGTTCTAACAAATGTAGAAAGTTTAGTCTTTCTCAGGTTACCTTTTTGGAAGAACCCTGTAAAGGGTGATGGGAGGCAGTAACTGTGATGTGTTTACCACAAGTAAATATTTATCCACACAGCTGCCTAATTGCAGGACATTTTCATCACCCCAGGAAGAAACCCCAGACCCATTAGCAGTCCCTATTAGTCTTTGGGGCTTTCTATTCTGTCCCTCAACAAGATTTCCCGGGTGTATCTTGTACGTGTCGAGCAGAAGACCTTGAATCCAACCTGCTGTTCCTTCACTGAGCCCTTGACATGGGGATGGGATTTAGAAACCACAATCTGGGCAATGGTGGTGCCTTTTCTCCTGAGTTGTCACCATATCTAGATCTCTTTAGTGGATAAGACTAGGATATATGAATTCTTTTTTTTTTTTTTTCCTTTTTGTCTTTTTTCGTGACCGGCAACGGATCGCAACCCTCAGTGTCGCGCCCGTACCCGACCGGGACCAGCTACGGGATCGCAACCCTCAGTGTTGCCCCCGCACCTCGCTCAGCCAGTAAGCGGCCGGTCTGTATGTGGGATCCGAACCCTCGGTGGGGGCGCCGCCACGCTTCCCAAGTGGCGCACTGTAGCAGTGCGCCACCGGGCCGGCCCTAAAGAGAGGACTCTTTTTTTTTTTAAAAGATGACTGGTAAGGGGATCTTAACCCTTGACTTGGTGTTGTCAGCACCACGCTCAGCCAGTGAGCGAACCGGCCATCCCTATGTGGGATCCGAACCCGGCCCCTTGGTGTTATCAGCACCGCACTCTCCCAAGTGAGCCACGGGCCGGCCCAAGAGAGGACTCTTTATCTCCAGCATTTTTGGGTAAGGCAAGCAGCCCCTCACACGAGAAAACTGCCATAGATTAGATTGCTCTTTGTTGCTCAAAGAATTTTCAGAGGGAGACCAGATTGAATAAAGCAGTGGCAAATGGGTAAGAGACCACATACTTGTTCTGTGCCAGGCAATGGGGTTCTGCTGAGCCCTGCCTCGGTCACAGGGTGGAGATCAGATAGCAGCCAGGCTTGCTAATTCATGAGAAGTGAGAGGTATCTCTATATTCCCAGGAAAGCATTTGAAGTGAGAAGTCTCAGTAGCTCTGCTCTAATCAGCCTGTGTCTTTGATTAAGCCAGATCTTCCTGGTTTGTGACAAAGGACAGGGGTGGAAGAGAGGACTTATATAGACTTGTGAGACAGGGACAGCTGAGAAAATCACAGTCAAATCATAACTGATATTTATGTAGTAAGCCCTTACTGATTTTTTTACATTATCTCCTTTAACCTCAGCCATTTTTTGAAGGGGCAATAATCATCATCTTCATGATCATCATCATCTCCACCATTACCATCACCAACAGCACAATCATCACCATCACCATCACCATCACCATCACCACCACCATCATCACCATCATCACCATCACCCCCATCATCACAATCACCACCATCACCACCATCATCATCACCATCACCACCACCATCATCACCATCACCACCATCATCATCACCATCACCACCACCATCACCATCACCACCACCATCATCACCATCACCACCATCATCATCACCATCACCACCACCATCACCACCATCATCACAATCACCACCACCACCATCATCACCATCACCACCACCATCATCACAATCACCACCACCACCATCATCATGACCATCACCACCACCGTCACCACCATCATCACCACCATCATCACCATCACCACCACCATCATCACCACCATCATCACCATCACCACCACCAACATCATCATCACCATCACCACTACCATCATCACCATCACCACCACCATCACCACCATCACCACCACCATCATCACAATCACCACCACCACCATCACCACCACCGTCACCACCATCATCACCACCATCATCACCATCACCACCACCAACATCATCACCCCCACCGTCACCACCATCACCACCACCATCATCACCATCATCACCACCAACATCATCACCCCCACCCCTACCACCACCATCATCATTATTATGATCATCATTATCACCATCACAATTATTAGTAGTATCCCCATGTGGAAGAAGGAAATTAAAGCTTCTGAGGGGTTAGGTAACTTGCCAAAAGTTAAGCAACTAGTAAGTTGAACTAGGTCTTTCGAATTTAAATATTTTGCTCATTCTACAGCATATATGCTACTTTCCCTCAGCTTGGACATCTGAATGGCAAAAATAAAAAAATGTAAGAATGACAGTAGCTTCAGAATTTCTGTATGCAAGGTACTTAGTATAGCAATATGGTTGGAAAAGGGGTCTGGCTCTCCTCTGGAAGCTGTTTGCAGAGCAAGCACGTGATTTTTACCCGGATTATAGAATGCAGGCCACTCAAAATAGCAATATTTTCTAAAAAAGCTTTTTATTATGCTTTATATTATTATTTAAATTTTTAATTTATTTTTAAGTTTTTAGAGATGCTAGTGGAGATTAACAGGGAGTCAAGGTACACTCCACCCCCAAAGACATCTTGGTACCCCTCAGCATATGAATCAGAAGTTGAAGAGAAAGAGCTTGTTATTCCTAGTATTTTAGTCATGTAATTTATCTGAAGGCAGTTAAGAGTACCTTCCACAAAGCATATCTGCATATTTGAATCTCTGGCACATTTTTCTTTAAATACCATTCTGTCAGTGCATTGTGCTGTTATAACTAGAAAGAAAAACCCCACCATAGAAAATGTTTTTATATTTATTTCCTCTCAGAGCTTTCTGAAGGCCAATTTAGAGAGAATAAAAAAATTGTATTCAATAGCTCAGCCAGCTGACACAATTTGTGATCTGAAAGGCAAATTGTTTTCTTCTTGTATTTTAGCTCATTACATCACACTCAGAAAGGACGGTTTAGGATGAAGTCAAAAGGCAGAAGGGCCCAGCAGATCATCCCCTGGTTGCTGTTTGAATTGTATAGTGGAAATATTTAAACTTTTAACTCACAGTAATCCAAAGACAGAGAAGGAAAAATGAGCAGAAAAAGGGAGCCCCATAACCTTATCACTTTCCAGAAGGCAGCAACTCTTCTCTTTATCTTATTTAGAAATGATGATTTTTCTAGAGCTAAACCTAGAATACAGCAGAAGATGAAATAGCCTCCGGATCTTTGCTCTCTGTTTACTAGGTTCTCTGTTAATGAAAGTCTTTACACATTTTGATGCAAGTGTGTTTTCTCTCTTCTTCAATTGGGAGAAGAAACACCTTGACTTCCCCCAAAAGTTCACATTTTCCTCACTTTTCTACTTAAAGGTACAAGATTTTTACCTTGTAACCAGCATTGTCTCTTTAAGTTTCTTTGGCCTGAAGCACTTGTTAAGCAAGTTGAGGCATGAAAAGTTTAAGATACAGATAAATAATAATATCAATCATCACTAATTTGCCTTCTGGAGTAAAACTGGCTATTATATCTGCTTTTTTTTTTTTTTTGTCTTTTGTCTTTTTCTGTGTCCGGCAACGGATCGCAACCCTCAGTGTTGCCCCCGTACCGGATTGGGGACCGGCAACGGGATCGCAACCCTCGG
>NW_007733320.1:13226-17600 GCF_000696425.1 Galeopterus variegatus | reverse complement strand
TTTTGTCTTTTTCCGTGTCCGGCAACGGATCGCAACCCTCAGTGTTGCCCCCGTACCGGACTGGAACCGGCAACAGGATCGCAACCCTCGGTGTTGCTCCTGTGCCTCGCTCAGCCAGTGAGCGGTCTGTATGTGGGATCCGAACCCTTGGGCGGGAGCGCTGCCGCGCTTCCCAAGCGGCGCACTTATCCAGTGCGCCACCAGGCCGGCCCTATATCTGCTTTTTGATTGCTATCCCAGCATAGGTCAAAACCTTTCTCTTAAAAACATCTAAAAGTGAAAAAGTAGCTTGTTCTTTTTTTTCCTGAAGTGATATTCTAGATGATTGATGAGATGCTCTGTCTACACGGCACAAAGTGATGTGGTTTTTCAGCTTACATGACCAGATCTGTCATCAACAAGGATTGAACAGTTCAGATTCTCCACAACATCCCTCCTTCATTCTGGGGTATGCAGATGCTTGGAATTATCACCCTCACAGTCAGCCAAGCACATCCACATTTCAGGCTCCCTAGAAAACAGCACCTGACACAACCTGGAACATACTGAATGGTGAGGAAGTACAAGAAAGTTCAACATCCCACCAGCAACTGCATATCTGGTTCCATCTTTTTTCTTTCCATTTTCAATTGCTAGGACCATTCACTAGTTTTTTTTCTTCCTCTCTAACTTTTCTCTATCCTTCTTCTGGTACTTGAAACAGTCATTTTAATTTGGCTCAACCTCTTCCAGAATCAACTTAATTTTAAACATCTTAGTTAAGCATCACAGCTTTTGGCAAACAATCAATAGCCAAAATTTAGCTATCCAAAAAGAAATGAGAAGTTGAGTAAGCTGACACTTGCTAAGCACAATAAAATACATGAGGCATGGTTAAATGGATAAATCACGTCTCTTTAATAAACATGTTGGCTCGAATAAGTGAAGCGGCTTCTATCAAGGAGAGAAGAGGAAAGGCAATACTCCCAATTTATTTCAATGTTTTGGTCATAACAACTACATATTTCTTTTCCTTTTTAAAAAAATTGCCACACATAAAATGTGTATGCATATACTTTTAGTTTTCATCTCAAATCCCGTAGAAGACATACACTACTATGTCTTACACTATTCCTAAAAAGTTAAGACTTTGCTGGCTGCTCATAGAGATACTAAAATAAACATTTAAAAATGCTTTTTTTTTTGTAATATCGGGCCCCTTTTGGCATTGGCCTGATCTAAATAGGTTGCTCTGAGGTCACTGGTGACCATAAATCAGAGGGGTGTACTGGTGGCTAAGGCAGTCTGCATAGCTTTAGTGCAATGTGCTATTTTAGTACGTGCCCCTGAAATGACACCATCTCTTTGGCACCAGCCAAAGAAAGCTTCCTAGACATCTATGGGAAGAGAATGTTTTGCAGTAATCCAAGGCCAAGGTCACACAGGCATGAATTACTGTGGGGAGGTCTGTGTCTGCTCCAGACCTGGTGACAAATAAAGTAGGGAAAATGACTTCCAACCACAGCATTTATCCAGAAATCCAGGAGTGGAAATTGATCCAAGCAATCTTGGCAAATGGCAAAAGCAAAGAGTGACCAATTCTTTTTAACCCTCTAAACTAGGGCAGCCTCTTCCTGCCAGTTCTTCAATCCCATCATTTGGGTCCCTTTCAGCACCCCAGGTATCTTTTGAGAAAGATTCAACATAGTTGAATAACAATGATTATGTTAATTTATATGATATAAGATGAGGCATAATCAAACAAAAAGCTCCAACTCTTTCTAGCCAAGGCTCACACACTTTTATGTTCTATTTCTCTTACTTTTTCCATGCAGGGTATGACTTCACCAGTCTGAACTTTCAGGATTTATTGGTTTTGTACACAATCTTAACTTAATCTCTTTTCCTTTCTTTTTTTCTTTCTTCTTTCTTTTAATTTTGGTACAGGCAAATATAATTCAGTAAACAATATCAAAATATGCCAGATTACAACAGATTGCATAATAGTTTACTTATATTTTTAAAAAGCTACCTTGGTTTCATAAACAGTCTACATAGAAAAACAAAAAAGTAGGCATCTATCCTAATTACAATTCTTTTTCTCATTAGTGTTTTGTAATCCTCTCGCTCTCTCTGAGCTGAAGTTCCCTTTCAAAGGGAAAGAGTGCTAACTTGCTTGGCTTGGGGAAAGAAGAAAGGTTTGGTTCAAAAGCAAGTGGCATTTTTTCCAACCATCTGTTGGTCTCTTTAAGAGCAACAGGCAGTTAGGGGTTGGATGGACGTCTTTTTGCCAGTTTGTTTCCATCTGGAAGAGTCCTCCACTTTTGGGGAGGTTAAAACAACTTTCCTAGATACAGTCATCCAGGATGGGAAAGGTATTCTCGTGCCATGCTGCACTGTACCAGCTCTAGGAGTCATTTGAAAAGCTGGCAAAAGCTTTGCAGTTTCCTGTGGTCTTTATGCAAGATCTTAAAAGGCACATAAATGTCCAGGGAATGTAAGAACCTGAGAAATACTTTGCACGCATACTCTGGGCTTGTGGTGTTTTATTATTCTAATCATTGCATTTGACAGCAGGTTACTGAGCACTGCTGAAAGTGGAGGCAGTGAGGGTTTCTAAGGAAAGAAGCAACTGCAGCTTTAACTTGTGCCAACGAGTAATTTTGGCTGCTAAAATACTGACCACCACATGGAGAACTGTTTCCTCCCACATGTGAATTCTGTTCCATTATTGAAAGCAGGCTAAAGGTCTTCACTGTGCATGGCCCTTCCTTTTTTCTTTTTTCAGTCATCATCATCATCATCATCATCATTACGGTTATTATTACCATTACTACCCATCCAGCTATTTCCACTAACATTGACCAGACTGGCTGTCAAGATCACACAGTGACAAACAGATGAGAGCCCTTTAATTTGATAAGTTTGAAACATCCATGGGAAAAGAGCCTCTAATTGTAATTACTAATTTTTCAATATCTTGATAATCAAATCAATCATTTCCCCAAGAAAGATTAAGTCTATCTGATAGTAACCATTTTCTAAATGAAATGATGATGTTGTTGGTGTTGTATAGAAAGCAAAGTTAAGGCTGTGCATGTGTGTGTCTGTGTGTGTGTGTGTGTGTGTGTGTGTGTGAGAGAGAGAGAGAGAGAGAGAGAGAGAGAGAGAGAGAGAGACAAAGACAAAAAGACAGACAGAGAGACAGAAATAAAGACAGAGATAGAGAAAGAAAGACAGAGAGAGAGAATAAATATTGGGGTTTGATGTGTGGGTGGAGGACCATTCTCTCTCTCAGTAACCATATGCAACCTTGCTCTAGAACAAGAGCAAAGTTATACACCAGTGCTTCTTAGCTCAGTGAATGTTAACATTTTCTTTAACCACAGAAAACAACAGTGAAGCAAACAGGATCTCAGAAAGGCAGTTAAAAAAATACATTGTGAGCATGACTCATTTTTTTTTCTTCCTAGACCTTTATGCAGTCCATATATCTAAACAGATTTATATACATGTGTTTAACCAAATGAACTTAAATTCTAAATCCGTATTCCTCTATAGGGAAAAGGGTCCTTTAAAAACATGTCTGTTGCAAGGAAATATGGTTGCCCTAATAATAAACTTCTAGGCATTTTCTTTTCTGTATATCAGAGGAAGCTCATGGTACCAAAAGCTTTCTGCTTTCTTAGGCATGTTAAGTGAGTGGAAAGCATAGACGAAACCTAGAACAAGTGTGAATTCTTCCAGGTAGATATATGCCACAATGCAGAAAAGATTTACAATGAGATCTCAGAAAACGTGTAATCAACTCTATTGTTTTAGGTAAGATATGAGGCTCAAAGAAGTGAAATACTTGCCCAAGATCCTATAGCTACGTAACAGCTGGGGCAAGGCTGCAACCCAGGCTCCTCACAACTTGTCCAGTGCTGTTTCCAGCAGATGAAACCCTGAGAAGTTGTTATAAACTGAAGTTTTCTACATTAAATCCTATTTTGAACCTACCGGGTTAACCAGACGTGAGAAAAAACTCTGTGCTGAATCCCCTTTAGATGTCACTGTTCTATAAACCCATTATTTATAAATACACAGTAGCAATTAGTATTTATTGAGTACTTACCATGTCTTAGGCACTATTCTAAACACTTTCTCTATAATACTATCTAATCCACACACAGCCCTATGAGGTTTGTATTCCATTTTGAAGTAAGTAAACCGAGGCACAGGAGATTAAGTAAACTGCTTAAGGTCACAGAGTAAATTAATTGGCAAGGCCCAGGCAGTACAAATCCAGAGCTGAAGCTGTAACTATTACCCTACACTGAGCTTGCTTAAAATGAGGCAGCAGTTGGACCAGCTTTTGCAGAAATTAGCAAACATGAGCCATGACTATGAAAA
>NW_007733320.1:9504-12744 GCF_000696425.1 Galeopterus variegatus | reverse complement strand
TAAACACTTTCTCTATAATACTATCTAATCCACACACAGCCCTATGAGGTTTGTATTCCATTTTGAAGTAAGTAAACCGAGGCACAGGAGATTAAGTAAACTGCTTAAGGTCACAGAGTAAATTAATTGGCAAGGCCCAGGCAGTACAAATCCAGAGCTGAAGCTGCAACTATTACCCCACACTGAGCTTGCTTAAAATGAGGCAGCAGTTGGACCAGCTTTTGCAGAAATTAGCAAACATGAGCCATGACTATGAAAACTGAATTAAAAATACACTGAATGTTGGTCTTGCGAGGATTCTCTTTCTAATCTTTAGGGATTAAGTTAAATGAGATGATCAATTTGGAAAGGATAAAGCATATCACATTGAAGTGCAATGCAAATATTATGAATCTACTGTGACAATGATCTGTACAACCCCATAGGTAATTACTGTCCCGTTTCACCACTGAGAAAACCGAAGTCAAGTCACACAGGTAGTACTAGGCAGAATTTGAATGAGAATCTTGTCTGTCTCTCAACTTGACTCTACACCACGGTTGTTGAGGTGAAAACAATCACCTTGATAATCACAAACGCTAAATCCTCCACATTCATCAAGCCCTACTTTGTCGAGGTCTTAACTCTTCCCTTCAGGGTGGGGCACACGAAATCCAAGGCGCAGCGCGTCAGCCTGTAGATGGCGCTCTTTAGCACCACAGCCAGCTGCGCAAGAAAAAGCCCTTGGGGGATATGAAATACGGGCCAGGCATTTTGGAATGTCATTCCTGGAAGGAGGGGTGGGTGAATAATTACCAAATCGTCTCATCTAGGCTTATCTTCCTAGTTGTGAACATTTTTTTTTTTAAATTCTAAAGACGGTATCTAAGTAGGTATAGCCAAAGAAAACATCTTCAAATACAAGTGAAACTGAAAGAATAAAGCCCAAGATCAAACTTCAGAGTAATGGTGTCTCTAAATGCCCGTCATCTAACTGAATTGGGAACTCAGTAAGCAGCCGTGAAGCTCAAGTAGATATTCCTCCAACTGATCTAAGTTGTGGTAAAAACCCAAAGTGTGATTTTAAATATCTCTGAGGCTAGAACAAAATAATGTGAAGACAGATATCAAAACGTTAACAGTGGTTACATCCTAGATGACTAGATTACAAGGGTTTCTTATTATGTAATACTGTAACTTTTCTTTGATGAACTTGTATTACTTGGGTAATTACACACACAATACTTGATAGAGCTTTTAGAGAAAATTATTAGACATGGCTTCTTATGAAGAATAGCCAAGTTCACAAGGTCTCTGTGTTCAGATTCCACTTAGGCAGTTCCAACAAGTTCTAGAAAAGCTCTTGTCTATGGCCCAATCTCATCAGCAGCATTTGAACAAGACAGCTATAGATTACTAGATTAGCTCTTTAAAGTCATAACCCTTACAGTCAAATCCCACTGCATAGGTCAATTTATGGAAGAGCAGAGAAATGAGAATGGAAATTAAATGATGCCAGTGGGTGTCAAAAGCTACCAGGACTTCAGCATCCCCACCTGGGAGAAAAGAAAAAGGGAACGGGGAATGGAAAGTTGTGGTGCCAAATAAATGTGTGTGTGTGTGTGTGGGGGGGAGAGAGAGAGAGAGAGGCAAGAGATGGGAAATGCAGATCAAAGCAATATGGTACCATGGAGAGCCACTCCTGGTCCGTTTGTCCAACCCCTACCCTAGCTGTGCTCAAAGCACTATGACAGGCTTCCCTTAAGGTGATAGACAAAAGAAAGCACAGAAGAGGGAAAGGTGGAACACTCAGTACTATTTTCTGACCTAAAATAAATCTTTATTTAGACATGACTTAAA
Source organism: Galeopterus variegatus (assembly GCF_000696425.1). Lineage (NCBI taxonomy): Eukaryota > Metazoa > Chordata > Mammalia > Dermoptera > Cynocephalidae > Galeopterus > Galeopterus variegatus. The sequence continues at coordinate 10,905 of NW_007733320.1, read as the reverse complement.
AAAAAAAGTATTTGGAGAAACCACTCAACTCCCTTGTCCCATCTCTTGCCTTGTATTCCTTCAGTGCCTAAATCGAAATGGCATCCCCGATCTCATTCAGAATGTTTCATTTTCACCATTTCAAACTACTCAAGTCCCTGCCCAAGCAAGACTAAAGTTTCCAGTAGTGTCAAAACAAAGCAAAGCAGGCCGGAATGGCTCCTGCCAGAAAGATGCATTTACCTTCACCAAAAATATCATCCTCTTCATCGACCAGGACCTCCTCAGCATCAAGAAACTGCATCCTGGGGGTCACAGAGAACACGAGGCAGCAAGCACAGCCCTGGCAGTCCCAGCAGCTACACTGCCGCTGCCTCCCGAGTGAGCAGGCGGCGTGAGCGATTTCCTTCCCAGGGTTGCCCAAGTCCTCAGGGAGGGCCACTTCCGCATTTGCCCTAAAGAAAGCAGTTTCATTCATATGAATAGGCTCCTTGAGCCTTTTGAAGAGTGAGTTCCAGGTGGGGTAATTCTCACCACTGAGAAAAAAGAACTTTTTGGAAGGGGGCTGCAGATCTGGTTGGATCTGAATACAGATATCACTCAAAGTCTAAGTGCAATGAATTCTGTTTCAAAGCGACAACTTTCACATTTTCTTAAAGAGCAAAGTGGGCTCTTAACTTTTTTGCTTATGATTTTGAGCACAAAGGGTAGTGTTGAAAGAGGGAGTTCACATTTCTCATATCTTGGTTTTGCTTCAATGACAGTTTATCTGAAAGTAAAGCAAGCCACTATGCTAAACCACAGCAGGCATTGGGAGGACAGAGCTTTTATTTTCTTCAGTAATAGCTGTATTTTTGTTTTTTGCAAACCTCTTGCGTTTGAGGATTGGAAACTTAATAACATTTAAACCAAATTTAACACAGATCTAGCCTCTCATTGGCTCAATTAAATTTATAGTCAATGGATAGATAAGTGATTTTGGTCAAACAACTTCCATTTCACAATGTTTACTCAATCTAATATTTCAGACTTATCACTAAAGGAGAAAGAAGATGTAACTCAAAAAGCAGTTCCTCCCTTTGGGAGGAGTAGCCAATGTGCTTTCACGTGAGTGAGTACCAGTGCCTGGCATCACCCTATTGAGCTACCCAGTGTGTTAGATCCTGCACGGCTGTACAAACATGCATCTGAGTGCTATGGCAACCTCCTTTGGGGTTTTCCAGAGCTCTCCGCTGTGTTGTAAGACTTCTCAGGCAGTCAGAAGCTCAGAAAATGCAAATAGAAATGATGAGGAGGGGCTGTTGACCCAAGGTGTTTATTTCTGGCAAATTTACTTACTGCGTGGTTTTGAAGAGATTCCCAATGCTGCCCTCCAAGCTGAAAACCTATCTCCTATTCCTGTAACTGCACCCTTGAAATTAC
>NW_007733320.1:7076-9022 GCF_000696425.1 Galeopterus variegatus | reverse complement strand
AATTTACTTACTGCGTGGTTTTGAAGAGATTCCCAATGCTGCCCTCCAAGCTGAAAACCTATCTCCTATTCCTGTAACTGCACCCTTGAAATTACACTAGTTTCTCCCAGAGGATGGGTAACAGGGCTGAAGAAATCCAGCAGTGAGAAAGAATCACCCCAGAAGAATTCAACAACTGGTCACTAAGGGCTAATTGAGCACCAGCAGTAGGTTCGTCCCTGTGCTGGTGGCTGTGAGGTTCCCAAAGACTGGGTACAGACTGGGTTCTGCTGGGATCTTTGGTGGTTCTCAATCAGTGCTGGAACCATTCTTAGAGGAGAGCTTGGAAATGTGTAGGGTGTTTGGGGCTGCACAGTAACTGGGGGTTATTTTTGGTATTTAATGTCTTGGTGCCCAGGGGCCATGGATAGTGACCTTCCTGCAATGCATGAGATGGTGGCTCAAGAGGAAGAACTGTCCAGCTCCAAATGTCAGTAGTGCCCCAGTGAGAAATACTGAGAGGCAGACAGCTGATGCTGTCCCTCTCTCTTGATTGCCTCTGCATGCCTCCTTTCTGACACTTCTAACGCCCTCTACACTGATTCTCATTCCAGTGATGTTTCTGGTCAAGGGTAGAATTAATTACATAAATTGAAATTAATTAAAATAGGCCCAAATATGGTTCTCCCACCTCAGAATCACCAAGTTACCAAATGAACCCTAGGGTCCCAGCCATTCCACTTTAATGAGATAGACCTATTTCCTTATTTTAAAATGGGTAGAATTATGTCCTCCCTCCCCTCCCCCAACTCATATGTTCAAGTCCCAAGCCCCCAGTTCCTCAGAATATGACCTTATTTAGAAATAGGGTCATTGCAGATGTAATTAATTAAGATGAGCTCATACCATACTGGAGTAGGGTGTGTCCTTAATTAAATATGACTGATTTCTTTACAAAAAGGGGAGACTTAAAGAAAGACACACACACAAGAAGAACACCATGAAGGCAAGCCAAGGGATGCCAAAGAATGCCAGGAAACCACCAGAAGCTATGGCACAGAACAGATTCTGCCTCACAGCCCTCAGAAGGAACCAACCCTGCCAACATCTTGATCCCAGACTTCCAGCCTCCAGAACTGTGAGACAATAAATCCCTGTGTCGAAGCCACCCAGTTTGTGTTACTTTGTTATGGCAGCCTTAGCAAACTAATACACTACCTCGCTTGCTTTGTTTTGAGGATTAAATAGAGTCATTTGTGTAAAGGAACTGACATAGCACATGATACACAGTGAATACCTAGTTATAATTATCCAACTTAAATCTCTCACAGGGCAGATTAGGGCGTTTGTCTGATTGAAGCCTCATTAGGGATACAGAATGAGCCCTCACTATGCTGTGTACTAAACTTCAGTATCCCTTAGGAAGTTTCCTTCAGTGTCCTCTTCTCCAATTTAGATATCTTAAAAACATAGCCGACAATCTCAAAGAGCAAATCACAAATGCCAACAAGAATTCCTTGAAAGGAAGGAAAATAGAAAATATGGTCCTTGCTCTCCAAAGTTCATAAGCCCCGTAGAGAGATAAGGCATACATGCATGATGTGTTAACTAAGAAGGTAAATTAACGAAGTACAGATACGTACAGCAATATGGATGAATTTCAAAAACATAATATTGACTTTAAAAAGTCTCATAAAAATGGTATGATTATATCTACATAAATGTCCAAAATGGGCTATATACACATATACATATGTATCTTAAAAATATTTATAAAAAAATATAAATATACATAAAATATTTCTAAAATATATAAAAAATTATATATATATAAACAAATACTAGCTAACATTTATATAGTGCCAGGTACAGTTCTTTATCTTTTTTCTTTTATTACTTAAAAAAATTATTTATTTATTATGATTTTTTTTACATTTTAAGATGCTGTTGTGGAGCAGCGGGAGGGG
>NW_007733320.1:817-6278 GCF_000696425.1 Galeopterus variegatus | reverse complement strand
TCTCACATGTAAAGGATAAAGGGATGCTGAGCTCTTTGCAGCCCCCCTAACTTCAAGCATTATAAGACTTTGTTCACGTGGCTTCCTCTGCATGGAAGGCTCCCTTTCTCCTGTCTGTCCTACCAATGTGGAAATATTCACTCGTCTTTAGGACTTAATCTAAGGGATATCTCCTCTATGAAGGCTTTTTTGACATCCCCAAGTGGAAATACTTGCCCCCTCCATTGGGCCACTTATTTATTTATATGTCTATTTTACTCCCATCCTTCACTCCTCAAGGGCAGGGGCCATTTCTTCTTAAATCTTGAGTCTCTTAGCATAGTGCCAGGCAGAAAGTCATTGGTTGATATGCATTTCTCTTTTTTCTTTTCTTTCTTTCTTCTCTTTTTGGTGGCTGGCCAGTATGCATATGCATCTTTAAAATGAGTAAATAATGACTAAACGAATGGCAGAAAGCTCTAGTGTGAATTGAATATGAGAGAGCAAGAATTCTTACTTAGGAATTAGCCCTAAAATCTTTAAGGGAGGAAAGGAAATTTTCCTCTCTCCTCATGTTCTATAACTGGGGCCTGCATATTAAATTGACAAAAGTCAGATTACCAGGAAAAAAGACATAGAAATTTTATTAATATTTTTACATGCACAGGGACTGAACAGAAAAGAAGTGAAAATCCCAAAGAAGTGGTTAGACTTGGGGGCTTACATACCATTTTAACAAAGGGCGATACATTGTGAAGAAGTGACTAGGCAAAGGAAGTGGGGTGGGGGTGGGGGTCCTAGGGGTGGTAAATTGTGGGAAGGTAAACAGGAAATGTATGGTGATAAAGGTTGTTCTGTAGACTCCTTTCAGTGCTAGCTCTGGTGATTAAGAGTCATTCTTCCCTTCCTGGTATGAAAGAAGGGGACACCTTTACAAATGGGAATTTATATCACCTTTACAAAGGGAAATAATATACCTTGCTTTTAGGTAGAAAGAAGTAGGGCAGATAATTCTTCCTTTGCTTATATTTCCCAATTGCCTTCAGCTCAAAATATTCCTTTTGCTAACATGGCATATTTTGGGGGTGGTGGTGGGGGGGTCTATTCTGATCCCCTTCAAATGCACACTAGAAAGGAAAGGTTAAAGCTAGGGAAACTCAGTGCTTAGTTAAGGGAGTTGTAGGTTTCAGAGAGTAGTTTTGACTAAGAAGTGAGGAGTGAGTCTGGAACCAAAGGACCTTGCTTTTCAGTCCTCCAATAATTGGATTTGAGGAAGAGATCAAAGGTAACTATGAACCAGCTATTTGATCAAAGGTTGATTTGTGACAACCTGAACTAAGTTTAGCAACAGAACTTCATCAAAGTCATAAGCACAGGAACATGGCAAAGCTTTTATACTCTAAACAGTTGGCGTCCACTTTGTGCCATACTAGGTCTGCAAATTACAAAGACATTAAGGCCTGGCCCTTGCTTTGAGGAATGTTACTCACCCGTTCCTGTGTTTATTTATCCATTTGAAAAGTAATAATGAGTACCTACTATATTTCAGGTAATGTGGAAAACCTTTAAGTAAGTGTATAAGCAACTGTATATGTGTTGTATTGAACACATGACAATCAACACAGTATTATTATTTTGTGGTATGAGAATTTAGGTTATAATAATCATTGATTTATTTATCAATTTTAAACACTTCTGCAGAGTTTGCTGCTTTGAAAAAAAAATGCCATCTGTGAAGTGCTTCGAGGAGGAAGCCACGCTGGTAAGAAAATGTCACCATCCAACGTGGGCTTTAGTTTCCAGCAGAAGAAAAGTTTCACAATCTTCTCTCTGCACTTCTGGAGAATTTCCCACTCCCCCGAGAAAGTGTTTTAAAATACTTAATTTTCGGATACACAAACTTTGAAGAGAGAAAATAATCTGAAACAATTAGGGGTAAAAATGTCCAGAAACAGATAGGACACCAAAGAGGGAGAGAGGAATTGAAACTGTGAGGAGTGGTTGGAATCAAGAAAGAAAAAGAAGGTAAAGAAAAACCACAGAGCCAGAAATAATCTTATCTTTGGTCAACTTTGCCAGTAAAGATGCACATAAAATGTGCCTAACTGCAAAATGCTACATCCAAACAGCTGTGACTAAAGGAACACAATTTTCAGTGTTCCTATTTTCATGTTGCAAAGAGGAGGAACCAACCCCATGGGATGACAACCCTACCAGAGCCTTTAGAAGTCTTCCTGCCCACCTCCCCTAGATTTAGGGGCATCTTTAGGCTGCAGGAGCCACACTCAGGGCCACTCAGTGAGGTACTGGGGAAACCTGCAGGACGAGCTGACCAAAGCCCAGGATGGTTTTCTTCAACAGGACTAAAGATAATAAGGGTAATTTCCCACTGAACAAATCCATGTTTTCCCCTCAGGAAGGAGAGAGAAGAGCCCAGCAAAAAATCAATCCATATGGTGAGACTCACATTGGATATGGTTGGCAAAGTTATAGTCATGGGCTAAGGGTACAATGGCTGGGAATGGTTAGTGTGCAATAGCAACTTTAAAAAAAAATGGAATAAAAAGACACTGGTTTTTGGATATGACGGGACTGAGTTTCAATCCTGGCTTTGCTACTACTCATCTCTTTGGCTGAAGTTATTGAATCTGACTCTGAATCTGCAAAATGGAACAATAGTCAGTGGCTGAGCAATCGTTGACTCGCCCCTCAAGTTGCGCTCAATTAAAAATACAACTAATAAATTAAAAATACATCGTGCTAGTTAAATAAATACAACTTTAAGAGCTGCTCTCTGGCCTGTACCCTCTGTCTCAACCAGAATGCAATCCCAAAGTTACTCCAGTAAAGATATCCTGTGCAATCCCAGAGTCACTCCAGTAAAGATATCCTGTGACTGTCACTGATAATAAAGTTTACCTCCCAGGGTTTTGGAGACATTAACTGAAATGGGAATCCTTCCCTGTGGCCCAACAGTCAGCTTTACAATGGTTACCAGGAATCATTGGGTAGTCTGCCCTCCTATCTTTTTGTAACCTCAAGGTACCTTTCTTGATATGGGAGTTATAGACAGTGAGAGAAGTGGTGGAGAGAAGATACAGAGGGAAATAAACTTTGAGAAGGTAGAAGGAAATAGTACTCCATGTTTGTGAGAGATTAAAGGAGAAAGTGTGGAGAGAATTACAACCTTCCTTCCCAGTCTGTGACCTCAGATCCAAGAGGATATTTCTTTCCACAGAAAGAAGGACAGATGAGAGGGTACAACTTTCTCAACTTTTAAAGAGAGGCATATATCTCACTCATTCTAAATCTTATGATGGGAGATTGCTCTGTGGTGCATAAATCCCTGGGTGCCAAACCAAAGGACAATATGACACATTGTTATTTAAAAAGTGAATGACATTAAATGACTGGTAACTAATCCTTTGGCAAATCACAGGCTTTCCAATTATTTGTTTTGAAAGAATTGAAGGAAGAATATCAACAATAACAACAAAAAAGAAATTATAAAAAGAAGAACCAAGTAGAAATTCCAGAGATGAAAAGTATAACTGAAATAAAAAATCCACTAGAGAGGTTCAACTGTAGATCTGAGCTGGCAGAAAAAAAGAATCAGCAAACTTAAGAGAGGTCAACTGAGGTTGTTCTCCCTGAGGAACAGAAGGAAAAAAGAATCAAGAAAAATGAACAGAGCTTCAGAGAACTGTGGGATACTACCAAGCATACCAATATATATATAATAGGAGTTTCAGAAAGAGAGAAAAAGTGACAGAAAGAATATTTGAAGAAATAATGGCTGAAAACTTCCCAGATTTGATGAAAAACATTAATTTGTACTTCCAAGAAGCTCAAAGAACTCCAAGTAGGATAAACTCAAAGAAATCCACACCAAGACACTTCATAATCAACTATCAAAGTCAAAAGTAAAGAGAAGATCTTAAAACATCAAGAGAGAAGTGACTCATCACATACAAGGGATCCTCGATAAGACCAACAGGTGATTTCTCATTAGACACCATAAAGACATATTTAAAGTCCTAAAAGAAAAAATTGTCAACCAGGAATTCTATATCCAGCAAAATTATCCTTCAAGAATAAAGGAGAAATAAATACATTTCTAGATATACAAAAGCTGAGGAAGTTCATTACCAGTAGACCTTGTAAAAAATGCTAAAGAGAGTCCTTTAGGTTGAAATGAAAGGACACTAGACAGTAACTCAAAGCCATAAGACAAATAAAGAACACTGGTTGAAGTAGCTGCATAGGTATCACAAAAGACAGTATAAATGTATTTTTTGTTTGTAATCCCTCATTTTATTTAAAAGACAACTGCATAGAACAATAATTATAGGCCTGTGTTGATGGGCATACAGTATGTAAAGATGTAATTTGTATGATGATAATAGCAAAATTGAGGGGAATGGGTGGTGCTTTAGAGGATCAACATTTTTATATACTATTGAAATTAAGGGTGTTAATTCAAACCAGATTTTTATAAATTAAGAAGTGAATTGTAATCTCCAGGGAAATCACTAAAAAAATAAATTTAAAATATAGTAAAAGAAGTGAAAAGGAAATTAAAATTGTACACTAGGAAGTATCCATTTAACACAAAGAATTGGGTGATAATACTATAACAAAATTCCCTTTATTCTTATTGATTTATTTCTGTGAACTTGGCTTTTTAGTGCTTATTCCTATAGAAATAAAATATAAAAAAAAATAACTAATCTTGTCTCACTATAGCAAAAAAGTAGTATTCATCCATGGATAAATGAACTAATTGAAAGAAAGTCAACCCCATCCATCTCATTAAGAGAAACAATTCCAAGACAGTTTTGGTTTCAGGCTTGAAGATGGTAATTGTTTATTAAAATGTGTAATATATTTATATTGTCTTGATGAACTGTGTGTCAATAATAATTGTAATGGTAACTCTATCTGGACAAATATTTTAATATTTAAAACCATATAGTCACAAGAAAAATTTAAAAAAATATATACACACTGTTTTTTTCTTACAGAGAAATATGATAGAATACTCAAAAAAGAATTCCAAGTATAAAAATACATTTCATGGGCCGGCCCGGTGGCGCGCTGGATAGTGTGCCGCTTGGGAAGCACGGCGGCGCTCCCGCCCGAGGGTTCGGATCCCACATGCAGACCGGTTCCCGCTCGCTGGCTGAGCGAGGCGCGGGAGCAGCACCGAGGGTTGCGGTCCCGTTGCCGGTCCCCGGTCCAGTACGGGGGCAACACTGAGGGTTGCGATCCGTTGCCGGACACGGAAAAAAGACAAAAGACAAAAAAAAAAATACATTTCATTATGAGAAGGGAACATCATGGTGAAATAGAACTTGTTGCTGTGATGGCATCAGCACTGCCGTCTGGGACTTATCTAGCATTCCTAATAAAATGTTACCTAGCATTCCTAAAAAATTTCTATCAATTTTCCAATAGGTTTTGATGAGATTAGAACCCTTCT
>NW_007733320.1:0-520 GCF_000696425.1 Galeopterus variegatus | reverse complement strand
TTATTTATTTATTATGATTTTTTTTACATTTTAAGATGCTGTTGTGGAGCAGCGGGAGGGGAGGATGGAGGGTGGTAGGGGGACGGAGGGGAAGGTGGGGGGTACGGCTAAGGCCCGTAGTCCCCCAACTCCGGCCCGGGAGCCCAGGGCGTTTGTGGAGGCTGCCCGGTCATCCCTGGGCTGGATGTGGACATCAGTGGGGCAGGGCTGAGGCCCTTGGCCCCAGCCCCACGTCGAATTGGGAGCATGGGGGGCTCTGGCTGAGGGGCACCGTTCTAAATGCCTTGATTCACTTAATTGTCATACCAACTTCACGCTATAGGTATAATTATTATTTCCATTTTAGTTTAAGACCCAAGAAGCGAAATGTCAAGGTCATGCATCTGGTAAGTGGTGGCGAAGCTGAGATTTGATCCAGGCCCCAGAATCCACTCTGTAAACACCATGCTGCACTGTCTCTCTCACATGTAAAGGATAAAGGGATGCTGAGCTCTTTGCAGCCCCCCTAACTTCAAGCATT
>NW_007733319.1:112891-113346 GCF_000696425.1 Galeopterus variegatus | reverse complement strand
TTTTTTTTTTTTTAACTTTTTAAAAACATGTTTTTGAGATACAAATCTGATTGTCACCCTTCGCACCCATGAAGTGAGAGCCAGACTCATGCTGGCAGCATACCCATTACCACAAATTGCGTTTGTACCCCATGTTCCCCACCCAATTATCCCCAACCTCCCTCTCCCTCCCCCTTTCCTGCCCCATTCCATTTTGTAGCCCAAGGAAGGTTCTGTCCCTCTGCAAGTCCAACGCACTACTGTGGTCTTTCTTTCCTTCATTTTTTTCCTCTAAGCTCCCACATATGAGTGAGTACATGTGGTATTTATCCCTTCGTGCTTTGCCTATTTTAACCAACATAATTTTCTCCAGCCTCATCCATGTTGTTGCAAATGGGAGAATTTCATTCTTTTTTATGGCACAGTAGAATTCCATGGTGTACATATACCACAGTTTCCTTATCCAATCATCCATC
>NW_007733319.1:102425-108644 GCF_000696425.1 Galeopterus variegatus | reverse complement strand
GTGTGACCTCCTACTCTTACCTTGGGAACACGGGAGCAGAGAGTGGCCAAGAACAGAAGCATCAGCACCACCCAGATCCTGCTGGGGTGGCAGCTGAGATGTCTGCCAGGGCCAGCTGGGAGGGACTCACCATATGACTCACCTTTCCCTCCAAGGTATTTAACCAAGAGAAATAAAAACTTAGGTTTTCACAAAATCCTGTATGTGAATGTTGTAGCTGCTTTATTTGTATCTTCTAGGTGTAGGACTACTAACATTGTCCAATTTTTTCTAAGTGCTTGTGTCATAGTTTTTAAGTTGTTTTGGGGGGTCATAGTAATATCAATATATCATAATCATTTCACAGTCTAGGCTGGGTTCATATTTTCCCCATTGAAGTGACCAAGGCAGCCTTGAAGTTCACCGCAGCTTGACTGAAGGTCCCTGTGCTCCCTCTTCTTAGAGCACTGACTTTAGATAACTTGTAAACCTGCATTGTTTCTCAGCTCCTTTGAGATGGAAACTTGGAAAAGGCCTCTTGGCAGTTTTAGAACCCAGGAATGTCGTTCTCAAAGACCAGGGAGCCACCTTTAGAAATGGAACCATCCAGGAAGACAGGGTCCCCATGTCCCAGTCTCTGCGGGAGGGTCGGAGCCAAACTTTAGTGGGCACAGGTTAGCCAACACGTGTGGCTTGATCACAGAGAACAACATTTGCCATCTCAGGAATAACTAACTCAGTGTGCCGGACAGCTCCCATGGGTCCACCTCCCCCGAAAGTCCTCCAGTCCTTTCCCACCGCTCACTTCAATGCTTCAAAACTCTCCTGACTTTTGTTTCAATGGAGTTGCACTCAGAGTGAGTTCTGGCCTGTTCCCCCATTGCAATAGCCTCGTCTAACGTCCTCCTTGTCTGTTCAACTTTCTCTGGTGCACCTTTGGCTCTGACAAACGTAAAATGCAGAAGCCATGCATCCATATAGATTCTTTTACCCCCTGCTCTCTTTATTAGAGTTGTCATATGTATTCCATCCGCATTAATTAGTCCCCACCTCTGAGACAGTGGTAAAATTTTGGCATTCAAAACTCATGCGATGTTCAAGAATTTAAGAGGAGAATAGCCTCTCTCTTTGTCTGGGATAGTTTACTGGGTGGGTTGCAAGAAGTTCCTTTCCCATCATTACGGGATGTCTGTGTTGTGTGGAGGTGAACTTGTGTGTGTCGAGCCTTTGTGTGTGTTTGGTTTTGTTTGCCTTCCCTCCTTAAGGACGTCTCTGCTGCGTCTTGTGTGCTGGGCTGCTGGGTCTCTTCTTTCAGTGCTTTCACGATGTCCTTCCGATCCCTCTGGCCTCCTAGTGTGAGCACTCACACACGCCTGTGTCTTCACTGCAGCAACTAATTGCACGTACACTTTAGACACCTACTCTTTCCTCCCTTCCATTTCCTGTAGATCTGTCACCACACCAATAGATATTCCCTGGGTCATGGTTTTAAGGCCTCAATATGTGTAGCATGGTTTGTACTAAAAAATGATCAGTGTTTGCCTTGTGTCCTTTAAATTAACATAGTTGACTGGGCCCTAGAGGTCCAGCTGTAGCCTCACTGTGAAGCTTCATGTCACCAACCCATCCCTCTTCTCTTAGGTGTGTCCTGGGCTGTTGAGGAAGGGCACCTGACTTGGGGCTGGGATGCCCTGCACCTCTAGGCTTGGCAATGTTGGGCTCTGGGCATGGTAAGCAGGACAGGGTCCCTGGGATGTCCACCTCACATCAGGTGTCAATGTGGGGCCTCCATATAGGATTTCACTAAGGAGCTTCAGAGAGGATTAGACATAGTAGAAACCATTCCTGTTCCTTGGGAATTTTTCAAAATGAACATGGAAGCAGAACTGGGTTCCATCCTTCAGATTCATCAAACTCACAAGTCACAGGATTTCACTAAGGAGCTTCAGAGAGGATTAGACATAGTAGAAACCATTCCTGTTCCTTGGGAATGTTTCAAAATGAACATGGAAGCAGAACTGGGTTCCATCCTTCAGATTCATCAAACTCACAAGTGAAAAGCTTGCCAATTTGAGACTCACAGATACGCACTGAAAAAGAAGATGCAATTGGGAATTTGCCCCAGCAACTCTTTTTTTCTTCTTCTACTGCTCTGGAAGTTCTTTTTATATTAATGTTAGTCTGCATGTGAAATGGAGGATGAGGGTACCAGAGTCTCACAGCTTAACTATAGCCAAAGCAAGGAAATCACCAGGATGCTGAGCTCCAGGCTTCCCAGCTCCACCAGTGACACAGCCCATGCCTTGCACAGTCTGTGCTCAGTAGTGATTTGAATGGATGGATGGTAACAGGACCCTCCCCTTTCTGTACTGAAAAGCCAAATATTGCATAATTATGGCTACAATTCGGGAGTAAGTGTGCAGTTTACATCCTCTCTCCTTTCATCCAAAATGTCCCTTTCCAAAAGGAATTCCTTTTCTATGAAGCCTTTTCAACACAGTTGAGGGAATTCAAAGAATTAGTCAATTCCTGTGTCTGGACACCCTTCATTGAAATCTCATTTCCCCAGCACCCTGTGCCACTTTATTCCAGAGGGTGTGCACAGCAGCTTTCACCATGGGCTCCTTTCCATATTTGTGATGGGAACTACATGGTTTGGTCTCCTCATTGAGTCATGGCTTGTCACAAACTGCTTTTGAGAGTACCAGCAGAAGATTCTAGGCACATGTGCAGTCTGGGCCTGGGTGACCTCCTGAAGGACAGTTAGAAAGAGAGAGAGCTGGGTGGCCATTCTCCAGCAGAGGACCGGGCATGGACACACAGTGGACAAGATCCTGGAGGGCCTCGTGATGTCTGCCTGTCCCCATGCTTCCTGATTGCTGTCCTTGAGTCCCCACATCCTGCAAAACTGACTTTGCTTTCTCTGACTCAGTGCTCTGAACAGCATGAGGGCTCTTGCCCCACCCTTCCCCTTCCAGGAAAGGCGAACCCCCTTGAGGAAGAGGTGGCTGCTCTGGAGGCTGAGACGCTCAAGACCTGCAGAAGGCAGAGAACCTGGGGCCCCAGATGCTGCCGGGCTCACGGAAATGTTTTTATTTTAATTCACTTAAAATCATTTAAAAAATGAGCATAACAATAATGAATATGAAATCATGAATCCGGCCTGGATTATATTTATTTTTATACCAATGCAGTCATAAAATAGAATTTTCAATACTTTTTTATGGAGGAAGGAGCCCATGAGGCAAAAGTGCCTGGGGCCCATGAAAGCCATCTGACGCCCCAAAGACCTAGATGTTTGTGACTGCAGGAAATACTCGGGAGCTGGAAGGCCAGAACACAGAACTGCCTTCCTTCTCTCTCCCTTCCTTCCTTCCTCCTCCCTCCCTCCCTCTCTCCCGCCCATGTGCCTCCCATAGACAAAATGTATGCTGAAACAGTGGCAGGAAAGCCTGCTCCATTAGGGAGACATTGAGGGGGAGGCACACAGCCCACGTCAAATGACCACAGAAGCCTGTGGGACACCACGGAAGACCCCTGGCCTCATGCACTGCCATGACACCCAGGACCAGGCTGGGATCCTGACAGATGGGCCCCGGTCCTCAGCCCACTCCATCCTCCCCTGAGTGATATTGCTGAGTGCCTACTCTGTGCCAGGCTCAAAGACCAGAACTACTTGGCTCCACCCTCCAGGTCCTCCCTGCTGGAGAGGGACACAGATGCACACAGGAGATGACCATGCATGTGACACCTGAGGTGAGCAACGCTATGGCCGTGGGCCCATGTTAACAGGTGCAGAAGTTTTGGAGTGTGACTGATGTCATCAGGTGTCCTTTACAACTGCCCTTGGTGGCTTGCAGAGAGAATCAATTGCAAGGGGACAAAATTGGAAGGAGGAAAGCAATTAGGAAACTAGCAGTAGCCAGGAGGGCCAGCAAGGATCTGAGTGATGTGGAGGCATGCAACTGCAGGGGAGGCCAGCAAGCCAGAGAGAGGCTGAGAGGTGAGGTCTAGGGACCTGAGATGGGAAGGCTCAGACTCCCTGGACCACAGGGAGGATGTGGCCCCTCCTGGGAAGGCACAGAAAGGGGGAGGGGGCAGGGTGGGACATGCAGGCTGGGTTTGGGTGGTGGTGTTTTGAAGGACATCTGCATAGGGCTTCAGGGGCACTTGCAGACCTGGAACCCGCAGTAGGCTGGAGACTGGGGAGTTTCCTTACAAGTGGCAGCTCAGGTTTGGATGTGCTTACCTGTCCTCTTTGTTGCTGAAGATGACCAGAACAGATACTCTGGGCTCTGATTAATCACGGCTTTTTATACCACGTGTTGAGAGGGAGTCTGTACAGAATGGCTTCCCAGGCCCCTCAACAGAGAGTCTGTGATTCTGAGGACACAGGGAGATAGCAGCAGGCTGTTGCCATGAGAGGGCAATCACAGGATCTACCCAGCAGCTGCCTGGCCCGGCCCCCAGCCCCCAGCCCACGGCTGCTCCACAGCCATCTGCCCCACAGCCATCTGCCCCTGGGCTGGACCGTGCTGAGCTGCCAGATGGGAAGTCAGGGAGACTTACGAGTCCTGGCTAACACTCAGGATTTCTAGTCCTGGCTAACTCTCAGTGACCTTGGGCAAGTCACTGCTCCCCTGAAGGAAGAAGATTGTTCTGACTCCCTTGGTGGCCTGCAGCATTGGTACACCACAGTCAGGGGAGCTCACACCTGTGTCTGTGTCCTCTAACACAGGGCTTCCTGGTTCTGGGGTGAGGGCCTCCTCTCCAGCCCGCCTCACCCATCTGGCCCAAAGAGGAATGCTGTTTCTATTGCTCTAGGCTCCAGCCAGACCCTCCCTCTACCAAGTGGGGCAGCCCTGGTCCCACTCCCACCACCCCTTCTCAGTATGGCCCCTGGGGTGGGCTGCAGGCCCAGAGGGATGCTCAGTGCCTTCTCAACACCCACAGAAAGGGCAGAATGCCTGCTCTGCCACCCTTCCTACCTCAACAAATGTTTTCATTTCTAGGAGCTGCTGTGGAGCTGCAGCAAGTATCTCCCAGGCCCTTTGCCCACAACTCATGGGCTTGTATTACTTTCTAAACAAGACCACAAGCCATGGCAGTGTGAGCTCCGAGGTCCTCTCCCTTGGGGTGGAGGGGTGCTGCAAACAGGATGGGCAGCCACAGTACAGGTGGGCCCATATGCCTCCCTCCCCCCACAGAGGTAGCAAGGCTCAGAATTTGCCATGGTGGTCAGGAGAAACAAAATCCTCCCCCAGGAGCCATCGCACAGAGACGTTGCCATGGTAAATGGGGGTTGATGGAGCAGCCTGAGCTCAAAGAATCACCAGCATTTAGAAAGACGCAGATTCTATTGCTGGCATCACAAGTGCACATGGATGTACCCAGCTTAACTGTGCTCCAGTTGCATGAGGCAGCAAAGTCCCTTGGAACTGCTGGATACATTTTATTACGATCATGGTCTCAAGTTCAGCCATGAGGATTCTGAGGGTTGTTGCTTATTTGTTAACTTAGCAGATAGGAAAAGGAACAAACAAAACTTAGTGCTTGACAGTGGTCACCTAATACATGAAATCACATTGCCAAACTCCAAGAAAGCAGAGGTAAAAGGCAGAGGCCCTCACATCTAGGCATGGCTTGTCTGGCCAGGGGGACAATGGGAAAGAGACTGTCATGCCAAATGGCAGCTGAAGACTTGGGCAGGCAGTCCTGGGTCCTCCTGGAGTTGGCATATTGCTGGTGGTTCTCTTCCCCTGCTCCTGTGGGCTGCACACCTCCCTGCAGTCTCTGACCGGTGGGTGCCAGCTCACAGCTCTATTGAGCATCACCTCTGCCCAGGTAAGCGTATTATTCCCATATCCCACAAGGGGAGAAGTCACATAACCCACGCAGTCAAGGGGCAGAACCCGGATGCACAAATGGGCTCTTTAGATTCCTAAACACTCAAGGGATGGCAGACACAACTGGGGTAAAGGAAGTGGTCTTAGAACAGGCAGAATTTAGTGGATAATGGGAGGCAAATATTCTAAGCAAGGGAAACAGAGCAAAGAAAAGGTTTAAAAAATTCAATTCAACATGAGAAACATTTTGCCATGTGTTTCAGTTAAGACAGGTAATCTGTGCTATAGACTTATTTCTACTCTTAAAGTTTCATGCATTGGTTAACTTCTCTAAAGTTTCATTCCCTCTCTTGCAAAATGGGGCATACTTATGTCACAGGGACGTTGTGTTAAA
>NW_007733319.1:99347-101545 GCF_000696425.1 Galeopterus variegatus | reverse complement strand
GCATGGCGCCCTCGCGCGGCCGCCATGGGTGACAGCGCGGCCCGTGGCGTCTGCGCCCGCCGGCCCTGCTCGCCGCCGCGGCCTGTCCTTCTCAGCGCCGCCCTGAGACTCCCTACCCACTCCTCCCACCGGCCCCTGCACCCCGCGGCCCCCAGCAGACTTGGCCTAGACGAACGGAAAGGCTTTCATGTGTCTCCTTCCCCCTCTGTATTCGCGAAATATTGACTTTGTTCCTGTAAAACTACTCAAATAATGGAAAGAGACAAAAAAAGAAAGTTTTTAAAAATTTACCCAATCGGCCACTACCCAGAAATAACTTTTTTTTTTTGGTTCTTTTTGAGATCGGCCGCACCGCGCTCAGCCAGTGAGCGCTGTGAGCGCACCGGTCATCCCTATATAGGATCCGAACCCGCGGGCGGGAGCGCTGCTGCACTCCCAGCGCCGCACTCTCCCGAGTGCTCCACGGGCTCGGCCCAGGAATAACTTTTTTTTTTTTAAAGAAATAATACTTTGTGAATGTCATCCCAAGGCTCCTCAAACCTATATGCAGAAGAATAGATTTAGGGAAATAATTGTATAAAATGGCATTTTGGTAAACAGATTCTTCCCGCCCCCCACCAGTAAGGGGATCGCAACCCCCAGCACAGTGTGGTCTGCACCACGCTCTCCCAGTGAGCACACCGGCCATCCCTATATAGGATCCGAACCCGCAGCCTCGGCGCTACCAGCACTGCACTCTCGCGAGTGAGCCACGGGGCTGGCCCAGTAAACAGATTTTTAATAAGCAAAAGCATTCAATTTTCATTGAACTTATAAGAAAAAAAGAGATGAAAAGGACTGGTGAATTTCAGATGAATGTTTCTTTTGTTTTAAGCTGGTATCTTGGATTTATGTTTATTGCAAAACATTTCAAACATAACGGAAAAGGAGTGTGAATAATAACATGACCTTACATCCACTTTCAACAAATCTGAACATGCCCTTGGGCCGAGAAGCTTTTCTTTTTTTTTGTAGTGAAAATTTTCACGAAAAAGGAATTCGTTAAGGGAGGTATACTTGTAGGCAGAATTTCCCAACCAGCCAAAGTCTTTTTCTTGATGCCGGCTGCCAGGCACTGAACAGCCTTACAGAAGCACAGCCAGGGCCGGTTCTTCCCAGGCTCGGGGTCCCCGGCATCTAACAGCCATTGTCTTCTGTGCTCATGGTTCTGATTATTGCTCCTCCGTGGGGAAATGGAAGCCCAGAAAGTAAAAGGGACCTGTTCAGGTGTAAGTGGCAGAGTTGGGATGCAAGTTCAGGTCTGCTGGACATCAGAGCCCAGGCACTGGAGATAATTTCTAAAAAGATGTGGGCTACATGTAAGATGCCCAGGAGCTTACACTGACAAGGAATGAAAAATCTGGGTGAGACCAGCTGGTGACCTCAAAGCCCCATTATCCCAAGCAAAGTGAGAGGAATTCTTTTCTACCTTCCTGACTTTCCTGAGAGAATAGTTGGTTTGGGAAAGTCTCCCACCCTCATGAAGTGAGACGGAGTAGAATGTCGTTCAGAGGATGACAGAACCTGAGCCCAGCTGGGCCACCTGCTGGTGTCTCTAGAATCCAACCTGTCGTAGTGAATCACCCCACTACCATTTGATCAAAACCTTGTGTGTCATGAATCTCAGATATTAGCTACTATAAATGAGGCTATTTTAAAAAATTGGATATTTGAAAATGATCACAGGAATAGTTTAGTTTTTGCAATAATGATTGAGGTTAAGAGGCAACAATAAATATGTAACTCTTAGGAGCTTGGAGCTCGATGCCAGGTGGCAGGAGCTAAGGGCCAGCCAGAGGGTGGTCCAGCTGCCTGCTCCAGTGCCAAAGAGGCAGAAAGACGAGTCAGTCTAATGCCATGCACTCTGGGGCCACTGCATCCACCACCTCCAGCTGCAGCCCACCTCCCCCAGCCCTGCCCAGATCACCAGGGCTCCAAAGGACCTCAAGAATTGTATCAATCAGGGGCCGGCCCGGTGGCGCACTGCTATGGTGCGCCGCTTGGGAAGCGCGGCGGCACTCCCACCGAGGGTTCGGATCCCACATACAGACCGGTTCCCGCTCACTGGCTGAGCGAGGCACGGGAGCAGCACCGAGGGTTGCGATCCCGTTGCTGGTCCCGGAAAAAGACAAAAAGGAAAAAAAAAAAAAAAAAAAAAA
>NW_007733319.1:97357-98798 GCF_000696425.1 Galeopterus variegatus | reverse complement strand
AAATATGTAACTCTTAGGAGCTTGGAGCTCGATGCCAGGTGGCAGGAGCTAAGGGCCAGCCTGAGGGTGGTCCAGCTGCCTGCTCCAGTGCCAAAGAGGCAGAAAGACGAGTCAGTCTAATGCCATGCACCCTGGGGCCACTGCATCCACCACCTCCAGCTGCAGCCCACCTCCCCCAGCCCTGCCCGGATCACCAGGGCTCCAAAGGACCTCAAGAATTGTATCAATCAGGGGCCGGCCTGGTGGCGCACTGCTATGGTGCGCCGCTTGGGAAGTGCGGCGGCGCTCCCACCGAGGGTTTGGATCCCACATACAGACCGGTTCCCACTCACTGGCTGAGTGAGGCACGGGGGCAGCACCGAGGGTTGCGATCCCGTTGCTGGTCCCGGTCCGGTGCGGGGGCGACACTGAGGGTTGCGATCCGTTGCCGGACACGGAAAAAGACAAAAAGGAAAAAAAAAAAAAAAAAAGAATTGTATCAATCAGGGTACAGACAGGAGACAGAAACCATACCAGTAATCTGAACAGGGCAAATGAAACAATTCCCTGTTTTTTAAAATTACTTTGCTCCTTTAAAAATAGCTCATTAAAAAAAATTGCTTTTTAAAAAAAACACGTATTGCTTTTTTAAAAAAAACATGTATTATGTCCAGTTAAATAATATGTTATGTCATTTTGCTTGTTTTTGAGCTCAATAAATACAGAATAATACTACATATTATCTTCTGCAGCTTACCCCCTGCTCAACTTTATATTTCTAAGACTCATCCATGTGGTTCTGCATGGCTACAATCCAGTCATTTTTCTCTGCAGTGCACTATTCTGTTAGAGGGTGAACAGGTCTAACAGCATCTCGTGCCCCACTCCTGTGTCGACTCCCGTTTAACCTCATCCTTTGTTTCACTGACCAGTTAGAGATTAACCTTAAGGCAAGCAGAGCAGGAACATAGGGTTTGGGGAGTAAATGACTTATCGCAATGTCAACTAGTCTGTTCACAAGCGTCACAAGCACCCTGCTTCATGGATCNGACTCCCGTTTAACCTCATCCTTTGTTTCACTGACCAGTTAGAGATTAACCTTAAGGCAAGCAGAGCAGGAACATAGGGTTTGGGGAGTAAATGACTTAACGCAATGTCAACTAGTCTGTTCACAAGCGTCACAAGCACCCTGCTTCATGGATCATAGGAAACATATTTTTCTCAAGTTATTTCTTTGAAGTTATGTTATATAAGCCTTGCATAAAAGCCGGAGAGAGAAAGAGAGCGAGCTCTCATCTGCTGTAAATGTCTGATTCTTTGCTGTGTGTGTGACCTTCCCTGTATGTAAGTTATCCTTTTCATAAAACTGTTTGTAACCTGTATAGATTTGCCTACTTTATTCTTTGGTCTGAAAGTTCCTTCCCAGTTTGTAGGGTGTTAAACTCTGACCTCCTCCTTGCAC
>NW_007733319.1:91906-96565 GCF_000696425.1 Galeopterus variegatus | reverse complement strand
CTTTGGTCTGAAAGTTCCTTCCCAGTTTGTAGGGTGTTAAACTCTGACCTCCTCCTTGCACTCATGTCTCTACTACAGTTTGTTTGTTTATTCATTTTTTATAGATGGACATTTGGGTTATTTCCAGTTTGGGTCTATTGCAAGAAATGCCAAACTTATGTACAATTTATTGCTTCTCAACTCCAAATCCATACATATTAATCAATGTTAACCAGTAATAAGAAATTCGGTACTGAGAAGGGGGAAAGAAGGCTATGAAGAATAGCCTGGGGCTAACAGAGAGTATCCAAAGAAAGAACAAACTTGGCTGGGATTCCAACCTTGCTGGAGAGGTGTTCACTGGATTTCTAGGCAACATCTGGTCCACAGCCAGGGCCACAGCTGGTGGGAAGGAAGCCTTCCCCAGGGTTCTGGCAAAGCTGGTTGGAGGGTGAGAGCTCCTGAGTGTTGCGCACACCACTAGCAGCCATTCCATAGAAGCCAGAAGTGGGGAGAGCACCCGAACCAGCAAGAGAGTGAAATGGAAGAGGGGGGAAATGGGTAAAGGAAGGTAGTTCTTCAAAAGATATACAAACTTCTGCCACCGCTTCCTGCTAGGTTTTAAAAGCCCAGCACTCAATAAGAACACAATGTGGATAGCTTTCAAGCCTCCATCCTGTCCTGAATTTACTGGGAGAAAGTATGAGCTGAATTTCTTACCTGTCCTCTTTCTTCAAAACTCACCTTAGAAGCTCGCTCAGGAAGCTGCTCCCGACTCTTCCAGCATAACCAGGAGCCTGTCCTGTGTGCCCTTATGGGGTCTTTGTTCCTTATCTCAACATTCACTGTGGTTTTCTCCTCACCAGGTCCACAAGCTCAGCCAGAGCAGGATCCCAGCACCAGCACATGCTTGGCATGCAGCAGACACTCAACAGGTGCTTGTTGAAAGATTGAAAGTATGCATGAGAAAATGAATACAGTAAAAACAAGATTTTTAGCTATGAGCCAAAATTTAACTTGACTCGTCATTACACCTAGTGGTGACTAATCTCTACTGTAAACCCAACAAAATCAGCATAAGAGCCTTATGTACATGCATTTTCTTTTGTTCCAGCAAAGGCCTTCTGAGCACTAGCTCTGTGCCAAGGACCACGTGAGTGAACGCAGAGGACACAAGTGAGTTGGTCAGTACCTATCCTCCGGGGGTTTCTAGGCCAGAAACACCGAGTGCCGCTCACCATCGGAAGGAGTCAGCATTAACATTAATACTGCACCACTATAGAGAGAAGTAAAGGAAACTTAGGCACCAATGGTTGAGAAATCAGCCCAGAGAAGGGCGGCCTCTGAGGGAAGTGGAAATTTTTCTGTACATGGAGCATCCTGTTATCATACCCTTTATCACTGAAGCTAACTTGGGTTTCATGTTTTGGGTTATTGTCTCAATTTTTATTCCTGGCTTCAGCAAACATTCCCAGGAAGTCAAGATCTAAAGCCCTGTTGGTTTCCCTTATTCTTCCACCGCTGCAGAGAAAGGAAGCTGGGGAGGAAGATTCAGACAGGGAACCCAGTCCCGCCTTCAGTTTCCATTTCCTCCCATCTCTTTTCCCTTTACCTCTCCAGCCAACTTTAAAAAGTAAATCCTAATCGTATAACCATTTGGGATGAAAAATAAATCTAGATTTCTTATACCAGAATTACAACAGAGCAAATAAAAACATTAAAACCAGGAAAAACATAGGTGACATTTTTTCATCTGGGCTTAGGTAAGTTCAATGTACTACTAGAAACCATGAAAGAAAACACTGAAGCATTTAACTGTGTAACTCTTCTATATGACAAAATTAAAATGAGACAAAACAAAAATAAACAAGTTCAAAATAAAGATAAACTAAGGAAAAATGACTGTAAACACATGACAAAGTGCTAGTATCCTTCATATGCAATGAACTGCCACAAATCAATAAAAAATACAGAAACACCTCAATAAAAATGGTAAAGAACAGGTAATTCTTCAAAAGACATACAAATGGCCAATTACATGAAAATTAAAATAGTGTGTTGGATTGGTAAGGATTTAAAGATTTATAATACCTAATGCTGACAAAAGTGTAGGAGTATAAACTGGTACATTTCCGGAGGGAAATTTGGTAATATATATCAAAATAGTAAATGTATATATCTTTTTCCCAGAAAGCCCACTGTAGGAATATATCCTAAGAAAATTATTGGCCAAGTGCATAAAGATGCAACATGTTCATTAAAGCATAGTTTATACACTTATATATAATGATGTTTATAGTTATATATATAAACTTGAAATAATTTGTCTTTCATTAAAGTAAAAAAATAATTTTTAGATATGAGCCAAAACAGTACTTATTAATGATAACACTGTCATGCTTAACAAATAAATTATGACATGCTGATACTATGGAATACCAGTTAGCCATTAGATATGACCATGTAACTCTATACTGATTTTTATAAAAAAAAATAAGCTCAGAATATATTGCTGAGCTTTGAAAACAGCAACAAAAAAGTTAGAACTATCTATAAACCCACACAAAGACTGTGGTTTGCAAGGATGTTCCTCAAAATGTTAACAGTGCTTTACCTGCGGGTGGCTGGATTTAGAATAATGTTTACTTTCTCTGTATATTTAAACAATTTTATATGGCAAGAATGTATTGTTTTAAAATTAGAAAACCACAAGCTATTTTTATTAAAAGAAAAAATAAGCCCTGCCTTTCAAATATGTCTAATCCAGCTACTACACTTGACTGTTAAGGTAAAAGAACAACAGAAAAACTGCATTCTGAGACTCAAGGTGATCTATGTGCTTCTTTTTTCCTTTGGAGTGACACACTTCTTTCAAATGCCCCTAATAAGAGTAATGGACACTAAGTACAATCTGTAACAACATATGCTATAAAAATTCAAGCCACCTGAAGTGCCCTGGGCTCCCGAGCCAGGGTGGGGGGTCCCAGGGGTCTCAGCTATGTCCCCTCAAGGCCCGCATCAGCCCAGAGATGACCAAGCCACTCCCGGAAGCCCCCTGGGCTCCCCAGCCGGAGATTGGGGGAGGCCCACGGGCCTTTGCCATGACCCCCCACCCCCTGCAACCAGGCCAGAGAAGCAGCTGACCATGCGCCAGCTCTGACCCCCATCCTCCATCCCCCATTCCCCTCCCCACTTCCTTTCCCATGCTCCGTAACATGTTAGAATGTAAAATAATAATAATAATAAAGTTTAAAAAAAAATTCAAAACAAAAAAGCAGCCATCAGCTGAGGCTTTGGGTTTTTCCATGCCACAGGCTCTGATAGAGCTTCCCTGTCTGCAATTGACTCTTCCCAGGGCTCCCATTTACAGTAAATGTAATTACACTTTAATGCATTCATCTCATTCTGTCGCTTTTTCCATTGCTCCTATTTTTAACCAGCACAATGGGAACATTTGTCCTCTGATTCACTGACGAGTTTATAGGCCAGGAGTCTGGCTTTTAAAATGACAGTACCCTTCATCTTATCACTGATTTTTTAAATGAAATAACAGCCTGTAATTAAAACAATCGCACACAGGCAATCTCAGTGGGATAAGAATAGCAACTCAGCACCTAATTCAGGTAATGGGATTTATCAGTGGCTGTGCTAGCAGGAAGAAAAATGGAGAATCAGGCTCTGATCCTGGCTCTGTGGCCTTTGCAAGTCACTTCAAAGTCCTGTGCTGAAGTCAACATGAAAGAGGGTGCCGATGCTTAGAGTCCTCTCTGTCAGGCCCACCCAGCGGGGTGAACAAAGTCAACTTGGGACTTTTGCTTCTGAAAGAACCTGGTGCAGCAGTTGTGCCTGCTTAAGCAATGCATATGGGGTGTCCAGTGCTGTGGAGGTGGTTGAGGCTCTCCCTGTCAGCCTACATGCCATGGAGAGGTGGGGTCTGGATCTCCTCTCCTTGAATCTTAGCTGGCTTGTGACGCTTCAGCCACTAGAATGTAGTGGCAGTGACGCTGTGACGCCTGGGGCTAGGTCACGAAAGTCCACACAACTTCTTTCTGGCCCTCTTCACTTGCTTGCTCTTGGGACACTCCCTCTTGGAACACAGCTACCACAGTGCACAAAGCAGGAGCTATGACGAAGGAAATGTGGGTGCCTGACTGGCAGTTCCAGCCTAGCCCAGCCTCAAGCCACCCAGCCTGGCCCCAGATGTGCGAGTGATGACACAGCCCTGGACACCTGAGTCTTCCTCACCAAGGCCTCAGACATTGTGTAGCAAAGGCAAGCCATGCCCCACTGGCCTTGACCCGTGGAGTTTGTGAGCACAATGAAAGAGTGGTTGTTCACGTCTCTGGGCTTACAGTGGGTCACTGGGCAGCATTAGCAACTGGAACTCCAGGTCCATACTAAGTATGAGTTTACATGATAAGAACTTAGTGCTTGCTGTGTGTGACACCTTGTTCTAAGCAAGATGCAGATATTAACTTATATCATAATTATAATATTCATCTTTATAAGAGACCTGTGAAGGCCATGCTATTATTGTCTCTGTTTTACAGTGGAGAAAACAGAAGCTCAGAAAAGTTAAGTAACTTGCCCAAAGTCACACAGATATCAAGCAGCAAAGACAGCATTCAAACTGAGGTCACACGTAGCTCCAGAATGTATGCTGTTAAATCATGGGGTAGG
>NW_007733319.1:89630-91180 GCF_000696425.1 Galeopterus variegatus | reverse complement strand
GGTGCTTTGCTTCTGCTCCAGTCTTGTTAGTATAAGCATCGACTCTGCCTCTAGCCTCCAGCATCTACTTGGTGTTCTTTGTTTCCTTCTGCCTTGCCTTGCAAAGATGTGGTCAGAGGGTCCAGGGAAACCCACCTATTTGGCATACCTTGAGAAAAATCCAATAAAAAGCTACTGTTTCCCTAGGAAAGGGCAAGTTCATCATGCATCTTTCAGTCCAGCCTCATGATGACTCCTGGTCCTGACCTGATTTCTTGCAGGCCCCAGGCAGGGGCTAATTTACATTGCTACTGCCAAACATGCAGCCAGAGATTGCTTCGTCTCCTGCAAGCCCCACTTAGCAGTCATTTTATTTGGGTACACATTGAGTTCCCTCAGTTCTTGTGTGCTTACTCAGCAGGCCTGCTGTCTCCAAAAGAGGACACTGCATGATAGTGGCCTTCGAGGACCTTCAAAAGCTCTTTGGGCTGGGTTTCTTTGCTTCTGTAAACATTTATACATACCCACAAGCACATCCTCATCAGTAAAGGATAATGTTTTGTGACCTTCTAGCAGAAACTCTTTTTCCTAACTCTACTTCTGCCATTTAAAAGTTTCTCCTAGATCCATGGAGTCAAACCCCGATTGGGGAGCCATTAAGTCAGGCAAAAATCCTTTACAAGTCTCCTCCCCTCTAGGTATCAACCAAAAATTAACAAAACCTTCCCTTTGGTTGATCCTTTCCAAACAAAAGCCTTAATAAAAATGACATAGCTTCTTAGCCACCTGCTGCTCTATTTGTAGAAGAGAAGAGACAAACTCATTAACCTAAAAATAATTGCTGGGCTAGCCAATTAGCTCAGTTGGTTAGAGTGCAGTGTTATAACACCAAGGTCAAGAGTTCAGATCCCCATAGTAGCCAGCTTAAAAAAAAAAAAAAAAATTACAGGTCTAGCTGGTTAGCTCAGTTGGTTAGAGAGCAGCCTTGTAACACCAAGGTTACGGGTTCAGATCTTCATAATGGCCAGCCACAAGAAAAAATAATAATAATAATTGCGAACACAGGACTTTCAAACATCATTGATTTTCTCCTGCCTCCTCTTCTCCCTCTCTCTCTCCTTCCCTCTTGTCCTTCCTACATTGCCCCTTTCTTTCTTTAAACCACGTGCTATTGGGTGGAGGGTGAAAACCATGGAAGGTGACAAGCATGAGGGGACACTGGGACAGTTCTCGGAGGAAGCGCGTCGAATTCATTCAAGCCGCAGTTACAGAATCACTGGGAACAGATGCTACGTGACTCAGAACCCAGTTTGAAGAAATTCCCTCTCCTATCAATTTTTTACTGATTGAAGGATAAAAATGTATCCACTGACACTGAAAGTTCACTTTCCCAAGACTTCTTACTGCCCAGAATATGCTGGGCAGAAATATGAGCAGCGGGATCTAATGAGGCCAGTGAGAAAAGACAAAACGAGAAGCCTGGGAGGAAGTTCTCAAGTTCAGAGAACTTTCATTCTGCTTCATGGCCTGCACCTGTCTGGTTCTAGTTTCCCCTCAGACTCTCACACAAC
>NW_007733319.1:87765-88432 GCF_000696425.1 Galeopterus variegatus | reverse complement strand
GTGAAAAAGTATAGGAAGTATTTTACATTGTGTGATGGTGTAAATATAAAAGGGAAGAAAGCCATGTGAAGTTCCCCAACTGAGAACATTAAAAGATGTAATTTAAGATTCTCCCCAAATTGAACTGATGCACTTACGTTAAGAGTTTTTGGCCGGCGGTTAGCTCAGTTGGTTAGAGTGTGTTGCTGATAACACCAAGGTCCGGGGTTTGATCCCCGTACAGGCCAGCAAAAAAAAAAAAGAGTTCCTGGGTCACATGAAGTCCAGTTTATAACTGTAAGTATAGACCAAGCAGTTAATCTCAAATTAGCAAATCTTTCATGATGCCAAAGCCTCAATGCTTTCAAAATAGGATGCTGCTGCTGCTGCTGATGATTAGTACCATTACAACGGGAGCAGCGATAAAATACCAGCTGCCATGCCACGGTGGTGGCTAATGTGGAGCTAAGGCTAATGTCTGGAATGCTGTTGACATGGCCAATTGTAGCACTCTTCATCCTGTTCGTGATGCCACAAACCCTTCACATGCCAGGCTGGGTCCCCAGACCCCTTCACGCAGGTCTATGAGCTAGGTAACCAGCCAAAAGGTCCTTGGAGCCAAAGGGCGGATGCTCGAAGCCGACGCCCGCTCACCTGCTTCACTAAAACTCCTCTTTCTCTTTCTCTT
>NW_007733319.1:84069-87261 GCF_000696425.1 Galeopterus variegatus | reverse complement strand
ATTGTAGCACTCTTCATCCTGTTCGTGATGCCACAAACCCTTCACATGCCAGGCTGGGTCCTCAGACCCCTTCACGCAGGTCTATGAGCTAGGTAACCAGCAGAAAGGTCCTTGGAGCCAAAGGGTGGATGCTCGAAGCCGACGCCCGCTCACCTGCTTCACTAAAACTCCTCTTTCTCTTTCTCTTTCTCTCGCTCTCTCTCTCAAGAATAGCAACAAAACTAAAAAGATACATTGGCGCACATGCGCACTAACTCCACACACACACACACACACACACACACACACATTTGCTTACAATGGACGTGCTGAAGCACAACCAGCTGGACCCGAGGCGAGGGCCCTGACCAAACTATTCTATTTTCCCAACACCACGAAACTCTTCTAGCTCATTTAATCCTCAGAAGGGATCCTTACAGGTTGGATCCTCTTCACAGATGAGAAAATTGAGGGACAGGGAGGTTCAGCACACTATATAGGCACCATGAGAGGCTCAAGTTCTGCTGTAGGTGACGATAAAGGTAAAGATAAAGCCACTTGGTCCAGGAAGATTGGTCATTTGGGGGTAATTTGGAGTCACCCCAGGTTTGAGGGTCTAGTTCTTAACAATCTCCTTTGTTAACTCAATCAGGTCTCAGGATGGATTTGTACCAACCAACATATAATTAAACAAATTTAACAAATTATAATTAAACAGATTTAATTATAAACCAGAATACCAATTTATTAATTCAGTTTCCTAAACTTCCATTGGTTCATGGCTCAGTAGGTTTTTCACTGTGCCCATAAGCCAAAAGAAATACCTAATAGTTTCTTTTATTAAGTAATTAGAGTCAAACAACTTAATAAGCTTTTGTGTCTTTAAAACCTTTAGCTGCTTGAAAAATATATATTTGAACATTGAAACAAAATAACATGCTTGCTCTATTGCTCATTAAAGGGACACTTTAATGAGCACCTGTTGGACACTGCACAGTCTCTTCAACCTTGGAATTTGTTCAAACACCACCACCTCATTCTCTGCTCCAAGCTAATTTTTGAGCTGTACCTGCTTTTATAACAGCAACTGCCCAGAACCTAGCTTCAAAAAGGTATGACATCGTCAAAAGGAATATAGCACAAGCTAACATTGAAACCATGAACTACTTGGAGCTATAAGTTCCTGTGATAGTCAATAAATGTGCATTAATGCAGTGTTTCCCTTGAAAACTTGGAATAATTTGCTGCAATGAACTTGCTGCAGAGGTCTGGAGCATCTCAATGCACAGTTTGGGGACTGTAGCATGAATTTATACAATTAATTTTATTATTGCTTACATTTATTATTATATTAATTAATACATTATATATTAGATATTATCACTTTATTATTTTCTATACTAACTTATACAATTTCATAGAACTATAACTACTGTTTAAGAAATGTAACTTCTGGGCCGGGCCCGTGGCGCACTCGGGAGAGTGCGGCTCTGGGAGCACAGCGGCGCTTCTGCCACGGGTTCGGATCCTATATGGAACTGGCCGGTGCGCTCACTGGCTGTGCGCGGTGCGGGTGACACCACACCAAGGGTTGCGATCCCCTGACCGGTCACGAAAAAGACAAAAAAATAAAAATAAAAAAAAGAAATGTAACTGCCAAGTGTACTGGACATCTCACATTTTGTTCCCAGGATTGGGAAACCAAATCAGAATCAGAAAGCCTTTGGGGCCCAGAGTCAGTAAGAGAGGTAACCTGGGGCTACCCCAAGTTTGATCTAGTTTACTGCAGTTAGGTAGTGTGTGCATGCGTGTATGCGTGTGTGTGTGTGTGTGTGTGTATTATACTGTTTCATTTGGGTATCTCAAATCCCAGATAGAACAAAAAGTTGTAAGTTTTTTTTATGCTTTTCTGTAACATTTGCTAAAAAGCAAATAATTGACTTGTTTATTATTCCAATGTTACCAACTACAACTTTTTATATATTATATATGTATTTCAAAATGTTCTGTTAAAATTTGTTGTTGTTTTTTATCTTTGTTTTGTTAAAATTTTTTAATCCTCATCTAAGAGAAAGTTACCAAAAAAGTACTGGTTTTTAATTTTTTTAAAAACTGTATTCACTTTAATAGGTATTCAAGGAATAGTAATAACATTTTTCTTATTAAGAAGTTGGTATTTTCAACATCTGAAATGTCAGTAAACAGATTCATAGAGTTAATGATTTGCTTTTAAAATTAAAAGCTAAAGCAAGTTAAATAACCTAACACACTTTCATCCACTGTGGGATAAAGCCATGTTATTTCATCAATTCTAACTAAGCACATTCTTCTCTCATTTTCAACATCTCTGAGTCCACCTATGGTTGCTGTTGGCCAGGTGGCAATTATGAGCAAGTTGTCATTCTCTGCCACCTTCTGGTACGATCGAGAAAGTGCTGCATCAAAACTGGCAAAAAAAAAGGCATCAGAGCTGGACTGAAGGACATTTTAGGAGTAACGTACCCAATTTATTTTACTTCTCTCTTTTTATGTATGAACAAGAGGAATATATGACAAATCTATGTTTGAATGTCTAATCGAGGCCTTTCAAATGTGTAACACTAATTTCCATGTACATTCAGGCTCACATTGTACCTGCAGCATCCACACTGTGTCACCTGCTCAGTCCTCCAACGCACAGACCTGGCTCAGCCTTTGTGCAAGCAGAGCCCAAAAGTGCAGGGCAGTTAATTCCCCTGGAGCAGCCCTCAAACAGAGGGGTCCCGGACTTGAGGAGAAAGAAGCCAGGTTTCCGTCTGTGGGTGGACAACTGTGGGAGGTTGTCTGTGTGCTACTTAGTGTTCCCACTGCCTCCAGCCACCCTCAGATTCTCACCCTTGTATCAGCCTTTCCCCTCTATCTCCAAAATCCTCACTCCTGCATCCTGGGACCTCCTCTGAAATAAACTCTGCACCCAAGTCCTGGCTCAGGCTCTGCTTTTGCACAGACCCAAACTAAGACCTGCGTGGCCCTTTAGTTTTGGCCCTTTACTGTAGACATACGACAATCAAGAACTGAGCACTGTCTTTCTTTCGTGAGTTACAATTTCCATTTAACATACTTGGTGAACCATCATATTTTAAAAATAAACTTGATTTTTTAATTTTATTTAATTTTATTTATTTATTTATTTTTTTGTCTTTTTCCGTGTCTGGCAACGGATCGCAACCCTCA
>NW_007733319.1:79429-83535 GCF_000696425.1 Galeopterus variegatus | reverse complement strand
TTTAAATTTTATTTATTTATTTATTTAATTTTTTTTTTTGGCTTTTTCCGTGTCCGGCAACGGATCGCAACCCTCAGTGTTGCCCCCGTACTGGACTGGGACCGGCAACGGGATCGCAACCCTCGGTGTTGCCCCCGCGCCTCGCTCAGCCAGTGAGCGGGAACCGGTCTGTATGTGGGATCCGAACCCTCGGCGGGAGCGCAGCCGCACTTCCCAAGCGGCGCACTAGCGCAGTGCGCCACCGGGCCGGCCCTAAACTTGATTTTTTTAGCATATAGATTTGCAGAAAAGTTAGGAAGATAGTACAGAGAGTGCCCATATATCCTGCACCCAGTTTCCTCTATTATTATCTGACATTAGTATGGTACATTTGTTAAAATTAATGAATCACTATTGATACATAATTATTAAATAAAGTTCACCCTGATTCAGAATTCCTTTGTTTTCACCTAATGTTCTTTTCTTGTTGGAGGACCCCTTTCAAGACACCACATTCCATTTAGTCGCCATGTTTCCCTAGGGTCCCCTTGCTTGTGACAGTTTCTCACATTTTTGTTTTTGATGACCTTGACAGTTTTGAGGAGTTCTGGTCAGCTATTTTATAGAATGTTCCTCATCTGGATTTATCAGATGTTTTTGTCTTGTTTATGGGTTTTTTGGAGGAAGACCAAACAGGTAAAGCGTCGTTTTTGTCATATCGCATCCAGGGTCCATACTATCAACAGGACTTATCACTGTTGATTTTGACCTTGATCACGTGGATCAGGTAAGTGTTAGGTTCTTGCACTATAAAGTTACTCCCCACCCTCTTTCCATCTTGTACATTTTGGAAGGAAGTTTCTATGTGCAACCTACCCTGAAAGAGTGGAATATTTTAAGTGCAGAGTATCTGACACGTTATTTGGAATTCTGCATGGGAGATGGTCTCTTCTCCCCCACTTATTTATTCAATCATTTATCGGTATGGACTCATGGATATTTACTTTATACTTTGGGTTATAATCCAATAGTTTTTGTTTGTTTTGGTTTGGTTTGGTTTTTTACAGCTGGTGCAGGGATCCAAACCCATGATCTTGGTGTTACAACACTGCACTCTAACCAACTGAGCTAACTAGGCAGCCCCGATATTTATTTTCTTGTTCAAATTGTCCGAGCTTTAGCCATTGGGAGCTGTCAGTTGGCTCCTGTATCCCTTTGACATACTCCCATCATTGTGATTTTGGGGGGTTTTTTGTTTAGCATCTTACTTTCTGGCACTACAAGATGCTCCAGGCTCATCTTGTATATTTCCTGATCCAGTGTTAGAATTAGGTATTTCTCCAAGGAGCCCTGGTTCCTTTTTTGGAGAATGGGATTAGAAACCCAGATCTGAGTAGCAGGTGGGGTCTTTGTGATTGGCTTTTAGGGCCCCCTCAGCTGACGGAGCAAGGATATATGTGTATATGTGTGTGTGTACACTAACCCATGTAAATGCACCACTTAAATATTTCTCTCCGTAGCCGTCTGTATCTAGATTAAGCTAAACATGAGTTCATGTTGTCTCCAGCTCTAATCCATTACTTCATGGGTCATCCCCACCTCCTCCTCTCGCTTCTCTGCAACCTCCCACTCTAACAGTAAGAAACCTGACTCCCAACCCCTGCTGGCCATTCATTTAATTGTTCAGCTCTAGTATATATGAATAGCAGTATCCTAACTGTTAACTCATACCCCTATGAGCAACTTTACCAACTAGAGTAGAGTGATCACTACGGTTCCTTTTGCCTGTCTTCTTACAGATGCCATCATTTCCAGTGCTCCTTAGGTTGGCACCTTTCCCACCCCCTGCTTTGAGGTGGTTTCATACATTTGTAATACAATTAGATTGCTTTTGTCACATTTTGCATTCCATCCATGGATCTCCAGGCCTCCTAAGTGATTTTTCAAAATTTGCATATATTAAGATTTACTCTTTGTGCTGTAAAGTTCTATAGGTTTTAACAAATGCCTGTGGTCATTATCACATCATTTAGAAGTTTCACTCCCTAAAAATCCCATATGCTTTACCTATTCAACAATCCTATCCTCCTCCTGAACCCCTAGTAACCATTGTTTTTATCTTCTTCACAGTTTTGCCTTTTCCAGAATGTCATATAATTAAAATCATACAGTATGAAGCCTTTTCAGACTGGCTTATTTCACTTAGCATCTGTGTTTTTATCATCTGTGTTTTGGGGAGCTTGATAGCTCATTTCTCTTAATCGATGAAAAACATACCATTGTATTGATTGATGCACCACAGTTTATCCTTTCTTCTATTGATGAACATTTTGGTTGTTTCCAGTTTGGGGTGATTATGAATAAAGCTTATGTAACCATTTGTGTGCAGGTTTTCATGTGGACATAAGTTTCCAAATCCATTGGGTAAACCTAGGAGCATGATTGTGACTTGATCACTCGGTAAGGCGATTAAGAGTAGCATCCACTTTTATTTATTGTGATTACTGTTTTAGATTTACTTCTAACATCTTATTTTAGACTTCCCAAAAAACCAAAAACAACTTCCTTTGAGAGGTTCTTTAGACCTCACATAACATGAAAACTCAAACGGCAAATCTACGAGGGAAGGTAAGCTGACTTCTCAGGACAACCGTGTTCTCTTTTTTCCAACTAGCACCAGTTCCCCCTAACAATGAAGGCAGTCCTTTGGGATTCCAGTTTGCAGGGGGAATCCCATATTATGCAACCTAGGTACTCCCCAGGCTTGTCTCCTGTCACCCATACCCCACAAATTCATTCTGATAGAAGGTTAGTGTCACCAAGATTTGTTATGTGCCCCTTGGGAGAAAACAAGTTGAGGGCCCTGCCCCTTCACTTTCTGGAGTTTTGTTTTCACCTTGTTCCTAGCCTTTCAGAATTTTTCTTTTTCTTGTCAGCTCAGTGGGATATTTAAAAACATTAAAAATAAGTTTGAGTTGTTACTGGATGGGTTGTTCAGAGTATCTAGTCCTTCACACATTGGAAATGAAGTCCAAAGTTCTGGTTCGTGAAGTTGCTGAGAGGTGGTGGTGGTAGAGCAGAGGAGGGAACACAGTCTGTCTGCTCTTCTGTTTTGTCAAGTCATTTGACTGTGTGGAATAGAAAGCTGGAATGGCTGTTAGAAGTTGTTTTCTTTGACTGGTGACGGGCAGGTGGCTTTATCAGCAAATGAGTCATCTGCTACTAACTAACAGACACCAAGATGGAAGTTTGTCCTTTCCCAGTAACAGAAGTCCAGAGAGGGGGGTCCAGGGCTGGGTACAGCGGCCCCAGTGTCTTCAGAAGTACTACCCTCACTGCTTTGCCTCTACGAAGATGTCCTGTAGCCCAAGAAGGCTGCAATGACCTCTATACCTCTGAAGGGACTAGCCCCAAGGGGCACATGCCAGTTGTCTGTCCCTCTTAAAAATGTTGCCCAGAACTCCCAGCCCACTTCTGCCCAACTCTCTCTGTCCATCCACAGCTCAAGGGAGGTTGAGGACCTACCCTTTTAGCTGATTCTACTGTTGCTAGAGTAGAATTGGAGAATCTTGGACATTGGGTTGGCAACCTGCAGTCTCTGCCCCAGGACCCTAACGCTTTTGCTGCCTGAGGGCCTCCCTTCAAGAGAAGCTGAGAGGAAGATGAATGATTACAAGTCCTAAAGAATGTGGGAGGGAATGTGGTCAAAAGCAGAGGGGAGAATTAGACTTGGAGAGAAGACACATCTTCACTTGCAATTGAGCAGAACTGAAAGAGAAGTTGACGCTACCATGTAGGAAGGAGTTGGTGAGACTGGAAGCTGAAGCATGCAAGAGGCAAGATCACCCAAAGATCAGTGAGCAGAGTATGGGAGGCCTGGCCCATGTGCTGCGTGGGTGAGACAACATTGAGAACATGCGTGGAGAGCCGCTTGTTAGAAAGGTCGTACTCAGGAGTAATGCCTGGTGTCCGTAAGCTGGACAAAATCACTTTCATGGCAGCATGTTTCTAAAGTAGGCAACACAGTCAGAACACATTTGGCCTGTCAAACTTGAAAAATTCTTTGCAAAATTTGGGGTTGTTATATAAGACAGTTGAATTTAAAGCTGGAGGTAATGTCAAAAAAA
>NW_007733319.1:76997-78424 GCF_000696425.1 Galeopterus variegatus | reverse complement strand
TCAC
Organism: Galeopterus variegatus; assembly: GCF_000696425.1. Classification (NCBI taxonomy): domain Eukaryota; kingdom Metazoa; phylum Chordata; class Mammalia; order Dermoptera; family Cynocephalidae; genus Galeopterus; species Galeopterus variegatus. The sequence goes on along the minus strand of NW_007733319.1, from coordinate 78,420 downwards.
TAATGCTCCAAAGGAACAGAAGATAATGGCACATCTTACAGGAAAGTCTCCCGGGATTAACTAATCTGTAGGAATTTGCAGGTGAGGTCCCAAATCACAATCCTAATTTTAAGATAGTGATGCTTCTCTCTCTCTTTAAATCAAGTTCAGCCAGACGACTAAACAGTTGCCTAAATGCTGGGTGCCATGCAGCCAGACAGGGCTCATCGCCCAAGGCCATGGGCACCTGAGCTTTTGTCGTGCTCAAACTAAGTGCCTTAGTCTGGTCTGCAGGCAAGATTTTGAAGCATAGTTTTCACACTTCAGAGCAAAGTAGCAGAGTGAACACTTAAAATTAGATCCCATATGGGCTCCCCAGTGGGATGGAGCCTGCTGTTCTCCTTCACTGTGGACACTGACCCCATTCAAGTGCAGCTCTCTGTTTTCTTTTGTAAGTGTGCACATTAAGCTCCTGGGCAAACCAGCAGCAAACTTTCCACCTTGGCATTTCATTATAATGTCAGCTACCCACAGAATACCTAAGGCAGCTTTCCTACAAACCTCAGGGAACCAGCATGAATGACAGAACTGACCAAGCTTGTTTCAATCCCACAATTAAAATTTCATGAAACACCCCTCAAGGTAAACTGCTACAAAGAGTATGTTTTTATCAACACACTGGCTCTCATGTATGTAGGAAAACAAATATCACTAAAGTAGACACCTTTGATAGATAAAAACGGGTTCACAGCTGCTTGTAATTCTTTGAATTAGAACAAAAATAAGTTTTGCAATATAATCTGAAAGAACTCTATGCTCTTTGATTCATATTTTTAAGATTCAAACCAACATTTAGTACTACATCATCCAACACAAATGTTAGGAAATAATATTTCCCCTTATTTTTCTGATCAATGTCAATTTAATAAGAAGTGATAAATCTAACAGGATTCTGGTTCACAAAACATCTTGATATGTTTCCAATTGATTGAGATATAGTTTATCTATTTTTGTGTATGCTTACATCTTGTTTATTTCCAGAAAAGAATTTAATGTGGCCTTTCACAGTAATCAAGATAAGCTGACATCTCAGAGTGAGATAAACATTATTTTAACTAGAAAAAAAATTTAACTAAAGAAATATGGCAGTAAATTGGAATCTTTCAGTTACTTCTTTGATAAAATGTTTGTTACACAAAAATTGTCTATTTCTTCCAAATAGGATAAATACTAATATTTTTTTCCCTAAAGATCATTCCTATATTTTATTTGAGTTAATAATCCTGTTGCTACCTTTATGAAAAAAACAAACAGGGTTTGCTGGTTAGCTCAGTTGGTTAGAGTGGGTGCTGATAACACCAAGGTCCAGGGATTGAATCTTGTACCAGCAGCCACAAAAAAGAAAAAACAACAACAAAACAAACAAAATAATGTAACTGTAAAG
>NW_007733319.1:62464-76560 GCF_000696425.1 Galeopterus variegatus | reverse complement strand
GTAAAGCTTAGTTTGCAATTTTTCCATTGTATAAATTTATTCACATTATTTTTTTAAAACTCCATATTTCTTTTTATATAGTTATATGTCAAAAAATAGTAAACAGTTTTACGGCTTACTTAAAACACAAGTGAGGAAAACAGACACTTGCTGTACCAGTAGTCGGTTTGGTTGTTTATTTTAAAGGAAATATTACTAATTTAAAAAGAGTTCCAAGAAATTTAATAGAATTACCAGCAATGATTATTTCTGAAATGTATGAGATATGAAACAATTATAAAAGACTAAAAAACAAAAGGATTCATTAGTGCTTTTTCCTTTTTAAAAAAAATCCAGATGATTTGTCATACCAAAGAAAGTTCAGCAAGTTACAGTGGCTGTAGCCTCAGTCACCTTCAGAATCACTGTCTCTCCTCGTGGGGACAGAACACCGAACAGAGGTCAGCAATACGTCTTCAATTGGTTTCTTAGGGTTTTCCTCCAGGTCCGTCTTAATTGCTCCAAACTCAGACAATTTCCACTCCAACTCTACATGATAAATAAAAAGCAAATCCTTTAAGGCATTGTACTGCATGGCTGGCTCCCCTCACCCTAGGCCCATCAAGCTAGTTTTTTCTAAGCAGAAAATACATCATCAAAATTTGATGACAATTTAATTCTAGTGCCATATTTTAAGGTGCCTAAAAAGGGAAAAAAACTCAAACCTTTAAAAAGAAAAACACAAAATACTTTCAAACCCATTTTTAGAAGATGAGATCAAGTGAGATATTACATAAACTTGAACCTATATAGAAATTCAAATAAAATACAAAGAATAAACCTGTCCTCTCATGACTACAGTTTTCCAATTTGGACAATTTCCCAGGGAAGAAATCAGCATGAAACATTGAAAGAAAATAATTCCCACAGGCCTGCTGGAAATCTAACCATTAAATCTAATTTTAGTTAACAAAAGGAAATTCCTCAACCCCACACCCAATATCTCAATCTACTAGGGTCAGAGGATAAACACCCTAGATCTGATACATTTGTTCTGAGTAATTAAAAAAAACGAAGTACCAGAAACTAAAGAATCAGTGACTAAAGGCTCAGTTCCTATATTTCGATCTCTTGTAATTAATGAAACTCTGCAACTGTGGGACCCTGTAAAGCAAAATCAAGTGATGTATTTTTCCACTGCAGAGGAGAACCCAGGCAGAACTAAGACTACCCAAGAGATTCTAAAACAAATAGCTCAGCCAAAGTCAGATCAATGAAGAAACATTCTGCTAATTGGGTTCTTCCATTAAAATCTGGCAAGCATTTTTAATGAAGTCATGTTAATTTAAAGTGTTCCATGAAATAGAGTTGAATGGTGGTTACCAAGGGCTGGGGGTTGGGGAATAAACAGGAAGATGGTAGTCAAAGGCTACAAACGTTCAGTTATGTGATGAGTAAATTCTAGAGACCTAATATACAGCACGGTGACTATAGTTAATAACAATGTACTATATATTTGTAATATTCTAAGAGAATAAGATCTTAAGTATTCTCACCACGAAAAGCAAAAGGGTAACTATGTGAGGTAATGAATATGTTAATTAGCTTGACTATGGTAATCATTTCACATTGTACACATAAATAAAATCATGTTGTACACCCTAAATATATACTTTTTTTTTTTTTTTTTTGCCAATCATACCTCAATAATGCTGGGGGAAAAATGTTCTCCGTGGAGATGAATAACATTTTAGGTACCTTAGTTGAACATTATGAAAATTCAACAAATTTCTTTTTCACTTTATTTGTGAATTCAACAAATTTTTTTTAAAAAATCATGATTTCTGATTCTTGACTTGAGTATATATCTACATTTACGTATCTATATGTACATATATAAATGTATGTATAAGTGTATGAATTTAAGTTATTGTTCACTTATACACAGCAATCATCATAAAATATAAGTTCACAGATCCTCAAATAAGACTTTTTCTAGAAATAAACACTATAACTACGATTGTATATATCTCTCTCTCTTCTCATGGAACGTTCCTAAAAGGTCAAAACTAGATGCAAATATGTATCTAGTTTGAAATGCTATACGTCTTTGAACACTGGAATAATGTAACTGATGTATCTTGTGTGTGAGTATATATGTGTATGGGTGTGTTTATACTTTTCCCAGTTGAATATCTTAATGGTGTAGTATATAGTCATATTCAAAAATATGTTTTTGAGACCAGTAAAGCATCCTTGGGGGCTGGCTGGTTAGAGCGTGGTGCTGATAACACCAAGGTCCAGGGTTTGATCCCTGTACTGGCCAGCTGCCAAAGAGAAGAAAAAAAAAAAAGTTGGATATATGGATATATTATCTTGGAAAAGATAAAGAATTTTACTTGGCAGGAATGTCTCTGGCCACAGGTTCTCTTTCATCTTCCGTGTGGCTATTTTGACACTTCCATGTGCAAAAAATAGAAAGGAATAATAACACATCCTTCCAGAGTTAAGGGGTAGTATTAAATAAAAGTTTAATTTAAATTTAAAAGCTACAAAGGTATTGAGAAAATATTTCTGTAGAGAAACACATATATATATCAACATTTGTCACTAATATGTTCACGTAAATTAAATCGAAAATAAATACTGTGATCTTGAGCTACAACTTAAAACAAAACATTCAACTGTAGAGACAAAATATATTTGATGTTAATATTAAATATATATACAGTCACCCTCCATATCTACAGGTTTGGCATCTGTGGATTCAACCAATCTTGGAATGAAAATATTCAGGGGCGGTGGGGGGAACAATAAGAAATAACAAGGGCTGGCCAGTTAGCCCACTTGGTTACAGTGTAGTGTTAATTAATGCCAAAGTCAAGGGTTCGGATTCCCCTTACTGACCAGCCGCCAAAAAAAAAAATAATAAAAATAAAAATATAAAGACAATACAGTATAACAGCTATTTACACAGCATTTACATTGTATTAGGTATTATAAGTAATACAGAAATGATTTAAAGTATACAGGAGGATGTGTGTAGGTTATATGCAAATACAACACCATTTTATATAAGGGACGTATCTGCAGATTCTGGTATCCACAGGGGGTCCTGGAACCAATCCCCCGTAGATACTGAGGGACAACTGTATATTTAAGTCTACTCTGCCCTCCTTTGACTGAGAATTATTAGAGTCCAGTTGTAAGTGCTCCTGGTTACTCATCTGAGAGACTGAATGTGCTTATCTTTTAACAATCACTCACACAGAGGCAAAGGTGGACTCCACAAATCACAGTAACACATGTCTGGGAAATAGGCACTCTCTTCTCAACAGAAATATCCCCACCCCACCTCTCATGTGCTCTTGCCTGACTCCAAGAGCCCCTTACCATCTCTTGTCAGGTTCATGCCACCAAACACTAGAGGACCAATAAACTGAGCCTTGATATCACCTTCAAGGTAAACAAATATTGTGGGCAGATTCCTATCTGGATAATTGGGTATGCAGGTTGTTGAAATGGCTTTCATAAATTTGACATCAGGAAACTTCCTGGCAAGTTCACTTAAGTGTTGATTTATCAGGGCACAGAGAGGAATCCTATAGAATAGAAACAGAAAACAAACAACTGTAATTCTGTATTTATATAAAACAAAGCTTTACCCTTCTACCCTAAGTAAAACCTCATTATAATTTCACAGGTGTTCTGCTACTAGCTAAGATGAATTAACATTAAAAAAAAAAACTTTCTAATATGTTCAGGGAAAGTGAAGAACTCAAAATCCAAAGTCCAATTTAATTTGACACAGCAATAATTCAGAAAAACAGCTTCAATGTAAAAGATAATTTCTATGCCTTTTTATGGGGTTGAATTAGAGAACTCTGAATATTTAGAATGTATGAAATAAGTCAGAAAGCATTTCCTGCTTTAAAGGAATTCCTAAACAGGGACTGAACTCTATAGTTTAAGAACAAGTCTCATACAGGCGAGGAGCACTGGAGGACCATGACATCACTGAGCACACACCCTAGCCACCTACAGGAGTGATTAATTACATGGAATATTGAAATGCCCTCCAGACAAACAACTTAGAAATTCCATTGCAATAAAAGGAAAGCAAAGTCTTCACTGCTACACTTTAACAAAGGTGTTTGTGTTAGTCACAAATATTAACTGGAAAGTCAGGAAAAAAAAAGTCTTAAGACAAAAATTAGGCATTAAGGTTTGGGCAAACCAGCAACAAAAACACCTAAAATTCAGTACTGGGGAATAAAAAGAAAAACCCTGGGGAAAAAAAAAAGGAAAAAAATATGGGGTAAGTCTGACATGTTCAACACATAACTTCAAATTAACATTTTATAGGCAGCATGGACGATCGGCTCACCCTTGTTTGTAAAGGTGCAAGATTACCCACAAGCCCTCACCGGCTTGGGTGACTTCTTGAACATAATCCTTTCCTGAGATCTCCAAAACTTCCCCAAACTTATTCTTCAGTTTAGTTGCTTTCCATTCAGCCAGTCTTTGTTGCCTGCACAACAGGAAAGAAACACCTTACATACATACATACACACAAACTCATGTGCACACACGTGTACATCTTTCAGAAGGCAATGCTTGTAAAGGTCCAGGTTTATTTACCTTGGGGCAAAAGTTTAACACCAGTTTGTTGAAATTTGCAATATTATTATTTAATTACGGTATAGTCCTTTCCAAATGTTATCTTGGCTGGAAAATTGATTTTTCAAAGGACACACATTTTATTACCACACAAAAAACCAAACAGTCCCTCTGGGCAGCACTAACCTGTACATTTCAATAGCACGTTCATCCTCCTCATTAAACTCATCTTCATTCTCCTCCAGCTCTTCCAAAGTCATGTCTTCATAGGTTTTCACTGAATTTAGTTACATTGGTAAAAAACAAAAAATTTAAAAGATGAGCAGACATGCATTTTGGGTTTTCCCCTTCATTTTTCTCCTAAAGAGAAAAACCAGAAGACTCCCAGCCCACCTAAACAAAGATGCCTTACGGTATTACGCTAGTAAATAAGTGGTGGAGGGTGTTTTAAAAAGACAGATCTGTGTTGATGTCTGCCAACCTGACTGTCTTACCTTCACACAATAGCGGTATGAATGAGAAGTTTCTCAATTTCATATAACAAGAGAGTTGTATTTGCCTGAAGGCACCTGGTCTGATCTTCAAGTACTCTCTTCAACAGAAATATCCCTCCCCACCTCTCAAGTGCTCTCGCATGACTTCAAAAGCCCCTTAACCACTCCTTTTCAGGTTCATGCCTCCAAACACCAGAGGACCAATGAACTAAGCCTTGATATCACCTTCAAGGTAAACAAATATTGTGGGCAGATTCTTATCTAGATAATTGGGTATGCAGATTGTTGAAATGGCTTTGATAAACTTGACATCAGCTCCCATGCTCGCATCATCTGGGTGTATCAGCAGTTCTCATATCATCCAAGGAGACAGCAGGATACAAGGACACACCTCCTAGAGTTAAGGGTGATTATCCCGTACTTCTTGGTCTTTTCATATGAGTAGTAGGCAGCTCTATCTTTTCTTGCAACCTCCAGCAGTAGGGTTACAGATAAAATCAGTATCTTATTTTTATTGCCTTAAATACTCTTGCTTCTTGATATCCAGTTGGGCTTTTGCAACCCCCCTTCACTCCAAAAAACTCTTATCAAGGACAATAATGACCTCCATTTCTTGATGATAGGCAGCACTTGACCCAAGCCATCACTGCCTCCTCTCTGAAAGGCCGTCCTGCTCTGGCTTCTAGATGCCCCCTCTCCTCTTACCCCTATGCTCCCACCCTTAAACTTTTGCCAATTAAAATTCCCCAGAGCTCAGTTCTTTGACTCCTTTTCTTCTTTACCTATACCCACTGCCTTGGTGAAGAACCTAATCTCATCACTTTAAATACTATCAATATGCTAATAACTCCCTAAGTTATGCCTCTAGCCCAGACTTAGCCCTGATTTGGAGAAAAACACACCCAACTGCCCACTGGACATCTCTATTTGTCTAATAAAAATCTCAAAGTTAATATGTCCCAAGCAGAGTTCCCCATCTTCCTCCAAACCTGCTCCTCGCCAATGTGCTCGTGCTCATTTCAGTTGGTGGCAATTCCATCCTTCGGGTTGCTCAAGCCAAAAGCCTTGTAGTATCCTTGTCTCATCTTTCTCATGCCACTCATAGGATCCATCAGCAAATCCCACTGACCCTACCTTTAAAAATTTCCAGATCTAACAATTTCTCACCACTTTCACCACTATGCCAGTCCAAGCCAATGGTATCTCTCGCCTAAATTATTACAGTAGTTTCCAAACTGGTCTCCCTGCTTCCTACCTTACCCCCACCCCCTGCACAGTCCATGCTCAGTAAGGCAGCCAAAGAACAGTGCTGTCAAAATGGAGAACATGCCACTCTTCTGGTTAAACCTCCAAAAGCTTCTCACCTCATTAGACATAAAAGCCAAGGTCCTTACTAGAAGCTACAAGGTCCCAAGTGGTTTCACCCCTATGGCCTCTCTGAACTTACTTCTACCACCCTCCCCAGTCCTACTGGCCTCCTCAAATTCTCCAACATGCCAAGCCTGCATGTCACCTGCTCACCTCATTCCCTTCAGTTGTACTCTGATGTCATCTTCGGCTTCTTCAGGTCTTTACTCAAATGTCATCTTCACCTCCTTAAGATCTATGCAAATGTCATCTTCTCTGACCCAATCTAGAATTGTACCTACCTCTCCTCTAACCCTTTCTAGCCCCTTTCCCAGACGTATTTCCCTGTATCTCACTTATAAATTGTTTATTGTTTGAATCCCCTGCTAGAATGTAAGTTCCGTGAGAGCAGAGAATTTTGTCTGGCTTGAGCACAAGTAAATCCCCATTGCCTAGAACAGCACGTGACATATAGTAATCATTCAACAAACATTCACTGGATAAAATACTTTCTAATAAATCCTTCTCTAAATTAGCTCTAACATGGAAACAGGAGACAAAAGTACTAGTCCCTGTGATCAGTGGTTCTCAAACTTTGGTATGCATCAGAAATTCTTTAAGGCACTTGTTCAAAATGCAGATTCCTCGGCCTCAATCCAGAGATCCTGATTCAGTAAGGATTGAGGATGTTTTACAAGCTCTCCAAGGGATTCTAATTCAGTGGTAAGGCCACCTTTGAGAAAACCCCTCTCTCAGACCCCATATATTGCAAACACCTTATGCCTCCCCAAAGTAAGCTACTTTAACTTAATATTCTCAATCAAACCACTAAGATAAAGTATAACTTCATACTAAAAACTTTGAACAAATTTCTATAATATCCAAAGTGAATCACAGACAAGAAAGGATTTAGAAATATCTTCTTCAGGATTATCACATGCTCATCTGACACAGACCAGTATCTGTGGGACTGAAGGACACCTCTGAAGTCCCCCTAATTCTATGGCCCAGGATGGTGAAGGCTGGAGACACCCTGTGACTCATCTGAGGTCCCATAGAAACTGTCCATGCCAGCACACCAGCCTCTGTCTCTTGGCTCTTGCACAGATCCTTCTACCATAGCAGTCAGAGGCTTAGAAAGTTGTTTCCTAACCCAGATAGACAGCGAACAAATAAAGAAAATGAGCAAGCTCACCCACTGACTGCTGAAGGATTCGCTGCTCCTCCTCTTCCGCCTCTTTTTCCAATTCTTTCAGACTTTCTTTCGCGGGCAAGATGCCCTTTTTGCGTAAGATGTCATTCCACTCGGTGTCTGCATTGGGGTCCTGGAACAGCAAGACCAATACTATCATGAGTGCAAAGGCCAGTATGCACAGTGCCATGTGTAGGGTAAGGAGCCAAATGGGAAAGGTGGTGGGAAGGGAAAAATTCAAACCAAATTACCCTGTGGCCTATTTCTGAGAAAGTGTCAAAAGACCCATAGCCCCTGTTCTATTCTGCCTTTTCTTCCTCCCTCCCTCCACAGAGTCTTGGGGTGAAACTCAGGATTTGATGTGCAAATCAGCATCAGTGCTGATACCAGGCTTCTGTTTCATATTCTTATCAATGACCCGGAGTGATTCATTAAACAGATAATAAGTACCTACTATATGTAAATTACTGTTATTAGGCAATAGGGAAGCCTGGTGAATGCAAAAGTCACCTACATTAGTCAAAAGGAAGAGACAGACAATGAACAAGTACATATACAAACTATATATATATGGACACACACACACACATACACACCTCTCTATCAACAAATTNTAATTACGGTATAGTCCTTTCCAAATGTTATCTTGGCTGGAAAATTGATTTTTCAAAGGACACACATTTTATTACCACACAAAAAACCAAACAGTCCCTCTGTGCAGCACTAACCTGTACATTTCAATAGCACGTTCATCCTCCTCATTAAACTCATCTTCATTCTCCTCCAGCTCTTCCAAAGTCATAGCCAGTCTTTGTTGCCTGCACAACAGGAAAGAAACACCTTACATACATACATACACACAAACTCATGTGCACACACGTGTACATCTTTCAGAAGGCAATGCTTGTAAAGGTCCAGGTTTATTTACCTTGGGGCAAAAGTTTAACACCAGTTTGTTGAAATTTGCAATATTATTATTTAATTACGGTATAGTCCTTTCCAAATGTTATCTTGGCTGGAAAATTGATTTTTCAAAGGACACACATTTTATTACCACACAAAAAACCAAACAGTCCCTCTGGGCAGCACTAACCTGTACATTTCAATAGCACGTTCATCCTCCTCATTAAACTCATCTTCATTCTCCTCCAGCTCTTCCAAAGTCATATCTTCATAGGTTTTCACTGAATTTAGTTACATTGGTAAAAAACAAAAAATTTAAAAGATGAGCAGACATGCATTTTGGGTTTTCCCCTTCATTTTTCTCCTAAAGAGAAAAACCAGAAGACTCCCAGCCCACCTAAACAAAGATGCCTTACGGTATTACGCTAGTAAATAAGTGGTGGAGGGTGTTTTAAAAAGACAGATCTGTGTTGATGTCTGCCAACCTGACTGTCTTACCTTCACACAATAGCGGTATGAATGAGAAGTTTCTCAATTTCATATAACAAGAGAGTTGTATTTGCCTGAAGGCACCTGGTCTGATCTTCAAGTACTCTCTTCAACAGAAATATCCCTCCCCACCTCTCAAGTGCTCTCGCATGACTTCAAAAGCCCCTTAACCACTCCTTTTCAGGTTCATGCCTCCAAACACCAGAGGACCAATGAACTAAGCCTTGATATCACCTTCAAGGTAAACAAATATTGTGGGCAGATTCTTATCTAGATAATTGGGTATGCAGATTGTTGAAATGGCTTTGATAAACTTGACATCAGCTCCCATGCTCGCATCAAAGCCTTGATATCACCTTCAAGGTAAACAAATATTGTGGGCAGATTCTTATCTAGATAATTGAGTATGCAGATTGTTGAAATGGCTTTGATAAACTTGACATCAGCTCCCATGCTCGCATCGTCTGGGTGTATCAGCAGTTCTCATATCATCCAAGGAGACAGCAGGATACAAGGACACACCTCCTAGAGTTAAGGGTGATTATCCCGTACTTCTTGGTCTTTTCATATGAGTAGTAGGCAGCTCTATCTTTTCTTGCAACCTCCAGCAGTAGGGTTACAGATAAAATCAGTATCTTATTTTTATTGCCTTAAATACTCTTGCTTCTTGATATCCAGTTGGGCTTTTGCAACCCCCCTTCACTCCAAAAAACTCTTATCAAGGACAATAATGACCTCCATTTCTTGATGATAGGCAGCACTTGACCCAAGCCATCACTGCCTCCTCTCTGAAAGGCCGTCCTGCTCTGGCTTCTAGATGCCCCCTCTCCTCTTACCCCTATGCTCCCACCCTTAAACTTTTGCCAATTAAAATTCCCCAGAGCTCAGTTCTTTGACTCCTTTTCTTCTTTACCTATACCCACTGCCTTGGTGAAGAACCTAATCTCATCACTTTAAATACTATCAATATGCTAATAACTCCCTAAGTTATGCCTCTAGCCCAGACTTAGCCCTGATTTGGAGAAAAACACACCCAACTGCCCACTGGACATCTCTATTTGTCTAATAAAAATCTCAAAGTTAATATGTCCCAAGCAGAGTTCCCCATCTTCCTCCAAACCTGCTCCTCGCCAATGTGCTCGTGCTCATTTCAGTTGGTGGCAATTCCATCCTTCGGGTTGCTCAAGCCAAAAGCCTTGTAGTATCCTTGTCTCATCTTTCTCATGCCACTCATAGGATCCATCAGCAAATCCCACTGACCCTACCTTTAAAAATTTCCAGATCTAACAATTTCTCACCACTTTCACCACTATGCCAGTCCAAGCCAATGGTATCTCTCGCCTAAATTATTACAGTAGTTTCCAAACTGGTCTCCCTGCTTCCTACCTTACCCCCACCCCCTGCACAGTCCATGCTCAGTAAGGCAGCCAAAGAACAGTGCTGTCAAAATGGAGAACATGCCACTCTTCTGGTTAAACCTCCAAAAGCTTCTCACCTCATTAGACATAAAAGCCAAGGTCCTTACTAGAAGCTACAAGGTCCCAAGTGGTTTCACCCCTATGGCCTCTCTGAACTTACTTCTACCACCCTCCCCAGTCCTACTGGCCTCCTCAAATTCTCCAACATGCCAAGCCCGCATGTCACCTGCTCACCTCACCCCCTTCAGTTGTACTCTGATGTCATCTTCGGCTTCTTCAGGTCTTTACTCAAATGTCATCTTCACCTCCTTAAGATCTATGCAAATGTCATCTTCTCTGACCCAATCTAGAATTGTACCTACCTCTCCTCTAACCCTTTCTAGCCCCTTTCCCAGACGTATTTCCCTGTATCTCACTTATAAATTGTTTATTGTTTGAATCCCCTGCTAGAATGTAAGTTCCGTGAGAGCAGAGAATTTTGTCTGGCTTGAGCACAAGTAAATCCCCATTGCCTAGAACAGCACGTGACATATAGTAATCATTCAACAAACATTCACTGGATAAAATACTTTCTAATAAATCCTTCTCTAAATTAGCTCTAACATGGAAACAGGAGACAAAAGTACTAGTCCCTGTGATCAGTGGTTCTCAAACTTTGGTATGCATCAGAAATTCTTTAAGGCACTTGTTCAAAATGCAGATTCCTCGGCCTCAATCCAGAGATCCTGATTCAGTAAGGATTGAGGATGTTTTACAAGCTCTCCAAGGGATTCTAATTCAGTGGTAAGGCCACCTTTGAGAAAACCCCTCTCTCAGACCCCATATATTGCAAACACCTTATGCCTCCCCAAAGTAAGCTACTTTAACTTAATATTCTCAATCAAACCACTAAGATAAAGTATAACTTCATACTAAAAACTTTGAACAAATTTCTATAATATCCAAAGTGAATCACAGACAAGAAAGGATTTAGAAATATCTTCTTCAGGATTATCACATGCTCATCTGACACAGACCAGTATCTGTGGGACTGAAGGACACCTCTGAAGTCCCCCTAATTCTATGGCCCAGGATGGTGAAGGCTGGAGACACCCTGTGACTCATCTGAGGTCCCATAGAAACTGTCCATGCCAGCACACCAGCCTCTGTCTCTTGGCTCTTGCACAGATCCTTCTACCATAGCAGTCAGAGGCTTAGAAAGTTGTTTCCTAACCCAGATAGACAGCGAACAAATAAAGAAAATGAGCAAGCTCACCCACTGACTGCTGAAGGATTCGCTGCTCCTCCTCTTCCGCCTCTTTTTCCAATTCTTTCAGACTTTCTTTCGCGGGCAAGATGCCCTTTTTGCGTAAGATGTCATTCCACTCGGTGTCTGCATTGGGGTCCTGGAACAGCAAGACCAATACTATCATGAGTGCAAAGGCCAGTATGCACAGTGCCATGTGTAGGGTAAGGAGCCAAATGGGAAAGGTGGTGGGAAGGGAAAAATTCAAACCAAATTACCCTGTGGCCTATTTCTGAGAAAGTGTCAAAAGACCCATAGCCCCTGTTCTATTCTGCCTTTTCTTCCTCCCTCCCTCCACAGAGTCTTGGGGTGAAACTCAGGATTTGATGTGCAAATCAGCATCAGTGCTGATACCAGGCTTCTGTTTCATATTCTTATCAATGACCCGGAGTGATTCATTAAACAGATAATAAGTACCTACTATATGTAAATTACTGTTATTAGGCAATAGGGAAGCCTGGTGAATGCAAAAGTCACCTACATTAGTCAAAAGGAAGAGACAGACAATGAACAAGTACATATACAAACTATATATATATGGACACACACACACATACACACCTCTCTATCAGCAAATCGGAAGAGACAGACAATGAACAAGTACATATACAAACTATATATATATGGACACACACACACACATACACACCTCTCTATCAACAAATTGTGGCAAGTGTAACAAGAAACACGCTGCTCATCTAAAGAGTTTCAGGGGACTCATAGTTCAAAGGGTGCACAGGGATATTCTCTAGAGGTTACATTTAACCATCACCTAAGGGTGGGAAGGAATCAGCCACGGAAGGGTGAAGGCTTAGGAAATGGGCAGAGGAACCAGCATTTGCAAAGAGCCCAAGAGCAAAGAGATTGTGACATTCTGAGCATCTCAAAGCCTTGAGCAGCTGCAGTAGAATCACAGTGAGGGAAGAGCCTGAGGCTATGTTGACAGAGTTGTCTAATGGCCAAACCTGAGAGGAAAAGCTGAGACCCCTTTGAGCAGCTCATAACAGTTAACATTTATTAAACACTAAGTGCTAAGCACTCTGCTCAGCCCTTTAGGGGTATGTACTCACTCAATCCTCACAAGCCTAGGAAAGGCATGGAGTTTATAAAGACATTGCGATGCTGAAAAACAGTGAGCCAAATTTACCAGGATCAAATGTTCTGACCCAGCTACCCAAGCACCGATTTGCATGGTCTGGCAGGAACACTGCTATCAAAGCTCAGGCCAAGGTTTGGAATATGCAATCAAAGGATACTTTGGAAAGGGCACTGGGATAACCAAGCTCCAGCCTCACCTGTGTCACAATCTTGCTGAGATACACCGAAAGAAAGATGCACAGAATACTTTCAACAGGGTGGTCAGGGAAAGCCTCTGAAAATGTGACAATCCTAAGCAGGGACCTGAAGGATGGAGAATGCACAGGCCACAGCAGCCTTCACCTTTTAAGAGAGTCTGGTTTGTGGCAGACACATTTTATTTGTAGACGATCATCCCCTCCAGCTCCCAATGTCTCCCTCCCCAAACCAACCCACACCAAATCCGTTTCCCATATGCCATTAAGCAGACACTATTTAATCAGAATTCCTGACCACTTCGAGATCAGGGAGAGCTGGGTCCTTGAACAGTGACAATATTTAGTTGTCACAGAATTTTGCTCATAAAAATGTCCATTTCCATGGTATTCTCATTCATAGTCTTTCAGCTTTACTCAAATTCCACTAGCAAATTCCTGCCACAAAAATGGAATAAAACTAGAGGATTTTTATTTCATCCATTTTAAGAAAGAAGTTAACACTGAACAGAGCGACCCTCGGGCTAAGCTCTGGAACCCAGGCAGACCGGAAGGGAGCGCATCCCAACTTGAACACCAGTGTGCGGGGAAGGGAGCGTCACTCAGCCCTCACCAGCTCTGACTGGAGCCAGACACACGGGTTCCGCCACTGTTTTACGCGGTGGAACCCCCCGTCCTCCAGGCGGGACCGTGCACTTCTCCAGGCCTCAGCTTCCATATCCGTAAGATGGGTCCGTACACATCCGCTCAGGCGCTCACTAAGGGAATTAATAGGAAGTAACTTCTGTCAGGAGGGATCCGGCGAGTTCCTTCCTTCACAGATCCTGGAGGGGGCCGACCTCGAGGACAGGGAGCCCCAAACGACGGAGATTTGGGGGTAAGCACACGAGGGCGGAGACGCCGAGGCCGTGGGTCCGGGTGGGACCGCCCTCCCGCACTGCGCCTCCGTGGGGCCACAACTCGCGTGGCCTCCCTCCTGCCTGGGGCGCCCGGCGCTTCCGGCACCCCGGCCTCCGCCACGGGCGCGGACCCAACGGGACGAAAGAGCGGCCGTACCTTCCAGGCCACACGTCCCTC
>NW_007733319.1:59616-61558 GCF_000696425.1 Galeopterus variegatus | reverse complement strand
CCCCCCCAGCCCCCCTGCATCTTGCCCCCAAGCGCCCAAGCCAGTCCCGCAGCAGCGACCCCGCCCCTCAGCTCTCTCCCGCGCACGCGCGCAGCCGCCGCCCCGCCTCTTCTCCCAGCCCGGCCGTCGCCGTGTCCGCAGGCGTGAGCTGGGCGGGGCCAGGGAGGACGCGCCGGCTCTGCGTCTGCGCCCGCTCCTCAAGGAACCGCGCGGACGCTACGCGCATGCGCGAGGCAGGAACCGCCCGCCGCCCGTCTGGCCGTGGAGCCCACGTGACCGGCGGCTAAACCCGGGCGCTACCTTATTAGGGCAGGTCTTGGGTGAAGAGGGTGGAGGAGGCGCTCAGTGGCAAAGCGCCTTCCCCAGCTGTCGATCCTGTAAAGCGGTCCTGTCCTGCCTTGACTAAGAAGTCAGAAATAGAAGTGCTTCTCACTGATCCGATGTCACTTACGGTTAAGAAGGATGCAGCGTCACCTGGAATTCACCCACTGTCATTTCAGTGTCAGGTACGGCCACTCATTCCTAAGCTGTGTTTTTTGAGAGCCTGCTATGTACCAGGCACCATTCTAGGGTCTGCGAATACAGCGCTGATTAAAACTGACAGATACAGAAAGGTGGACGTCATTTTTCCTGATTGAGCCTCAGGAGAACAATATATGCAAAAGTGCTTAGCGCCATGGCGAGGCCCTGCGTAAAAATAAGCAGTCTGATTTGTAAAACGCGGGTGCTGGGCTCCAGGGGCTTCTGCCCACGTAGCACTCCGAGTTCGAGTTAAGAGAGCAGTATTCCTCCTGGGTACGGAAGGAAGCCTTGTACACACCTGGGCTAACTTGCTGCCTGCTGGCAAAGAAGCAAGCACAGGTAAAAGAGACCCACACACCTGTGGGGTAGCTACAGGGCTCTCAGCCTTGGCTACGCCTTAGAATCACCTGGGAGCATCCAAAAACTGCAGCCATCCTGGGGTGCCATCTCGGGGCTCCATCCCCAGAGAAATTAAATCTCTGGAGATGGGGCCTGGAACTGATATTTTCTTAAAGATCTTCAGGTGATGCCAACGTGCACAGCCACGGATACAGAGCGAATCAAATGATTCCTTGAGAGCAAGGAGCTATGTTTTAATAATTTATAAGAATTCTTAAGATTTATCTAACCCCTTCCCAGAGAATTTCAGGCCCTTTTAAAGCATTTATTAATTCATCTGGCAGCAAAGGGTTTGTGAATGAATTTTTCCTGATCTCACCACCAGAATCAGGACTGGGACTAGTTTGGGATTGGGCTTGACTCTGTTCTCTCTCAGTCCTGCAAAGCTATAGAGTAGGTGGTGTCTTTTCTCCATCTCCACCTTAGCTGTTTCCTGAGGACTGGTTTCCAAGACGACCAATCTACAGTTATCCTTCTGATGCCTCTCCCGAGATTAACAAACCGTTCGCCTAGACCCTACTTCTACCTCCTTTCCGGAGGGAAAGATGCCCCTCCCACTTTTGTCAATGTCTTTTTCTTTCCTCCTTTGCGCCAGATCACTACTTTTTAAAAATCATTCCATTTCTCTTGGTTCCAAAGGAAACAATTAGGGCTCAGGAGAAAAAAATTAGAGCCATAAGAATTGGAAAAGAAGGTAAAACTATTTCTGTTTGCAGATGGTATATGATAGCATGCTTGGAAAACCCAGGAAAATCAAGTCTTACACTCATACTAACAATATGAGAATTCAGTATAGGAGCATGATATAAAATTAACATACAAAAAATTGCCTTCATTTGTATTTACAATAACAAACTAGAAGATATAATGGACCCCAATTACAATAACAACAAAAGAAAAAGCACTTAGGAATAAACTTTATTACACAAAAACCCACATGAGGAAAATTGTAATACCTTCCAGAAGATACAAAAGTAGACTTGAACAAATGTATAAACATCATTTTTTTTTTTTTTTTTTT
>NW_007733319.1:50138-58700 GCF_000696425.1 Galeopterus variegatus | reverse complement strand
GCTCAGCCAGTGAGCGCACCGGCCATTCCTATATAGGATCCAAACCCGCGGCGGGAGCATCACTGCGCTCCCAGAGCTGCACTCTTCCGAGTGCGCCACGGGGCCGGCCCATAAACATCATTTTTTGATAGGATGACTCAACATCATAGAGATGTTAATTTTCTCCAAGTTACTATGTAAAATTCAACACAATTTTAATTATAAAACAGCAAATTATTTTCTGAGGCTAGGCAGGTTGATTCCAAAGTCTTTTATGAAAAAATAACGATCAAGAATATCACAGGGTGGGAAAGAGCTGGCTCTACCAGATATTTAAACAATGTGGCACGAATAGACAGAGATCAAAGGAGCAGCATAGCAAGTTCAGAAGAAGTCCAGAAATAGAACCAAGTAGTATACTCATTAGTGTATGCTTGAAATGACATCTCAATCTGCTGGGGAGGGGGATAGACTTTCAATCAATGGTGTTGGGACAATTGAATAACCATTTGAAAACAGATAAAATTGGATACATACTTCACAGAGTATATCAAAATAAAAAGTAAAAACTAAAAGTACTTTTTATTTTTATTTTTTTTTTTTGTCTTTTTCCGTGTCCGGCAACGGATCGCAACCCTCAGTGTCGCCCCCGTACCGGACCGGGACCGGCAACGGGATCGCAACCCTCGGCGTTGCTCCCGTGCCTCGCTCAGCCAGTGAGCGGGAACCAGTCTGTATGTGGGATCCGAACCCTTGGCGGGAGCGCCACTGCGCTTCCCAAGCGGCGCACTATAGCAGTGCACCACCGGGCCGGCCCTAAAAGTACTTTTTAGAAAAATGTGTTAGAGCATGGTACTGATAACACCAAGGTCCAATAAGTATTGTGCATTGCTTTGGACTTAAGTTCCTGCACTAGGCCCCAACAGACCAGACTAAAAATCAATATGGAGTCACCCCTGGTAATTCCATGTCACCAAATCTAAACTAAGCTGTGGTCTGACTTTCTGAGAAATTAGGAGAGAGAACAGCCGATTTCCCAGATGGGCCAGTTTAAATCTTCAATAGGCGTGATAATGAAGTTCCCTTTGCTTTAATCTTTTCGCAAAAAGGATAGCCTAAAATAACCTGCAGTTACATAATCAGTTATTTTTTCTGTTGTCCCGTCTGCCCGTCCCTGCCTTACAAGGAAAGTAACTTCGAAATGACCTATCTGCTTTTTGTTCTCTGTTTCTGCTTTCTTCAGCCTTTTCTGTCTGTAGAACCAACCTCCCCTGCTCAGCTCATTGGACCACTTATTCTATTTTATGGAATAAGTGTTGCCCGCTTCTAGAACTGCAATAAAACCAATTGAGATCTTTAACTCAATTTGTTGTAATTTGTCCTTTGACATATTTTCCTTTGTTTTGTGCAAAGCTTTGGGGTGGTTTTCACCAGATTTTGCTTTTACCTCATTACCTCTGGCAGTGTGTGTAACAATATCGATTTTTCTTGATATTTTTGCACACATCTGCTCACTGCAGAGATGGAAGACTTGGGGTTGGCCTGCCTGCCCTTCCTATCAGCACTTGCTTATTCATAACCCTGCTTGTTCCCCCCCTCGCTTCTGGGGTAGGTGTGTATGACCTCTCATACAAGATGAATGGATTTAATAAATGGAGAGGGAGACAAACTGAAGTTACACACAATGTATGGATGTCTTAACAGGCACGTACAAGAAACACTTTTCCATTTAGTTCAAGCAACCATAGGAATGTTACTGAACCCAAGTCCAGGTTGCTGCCTGTGCAAAAACCCTGGCTTAGCTCATCAAAATCTGTTACAGAACCCAGGGCATTCAGCTCCTGGTTTAGGCTCACCAAAATCTTATTATTGAACCCAAGTCCGATTGCCTGCTCCAAACAAAAACAAATGACCCAAAAATCAAATGTTGGTGAAAATGGAAATCAGCTTTAATTCAGGAACACCATGACCTGAGGAGAGATGTTAGGCTAACCCATCTCTCCAGTAAACTTGAAGGAGAATGGCCAGGCTAAAGCCATCTCAAAGACTCAGATTTCCTGAGGGGCTTTTAAAGAGGAGATTAGGGAATGTGATGTGGAAAGTGAAAATCAGGAGGGAAGAGGACATGAGCTGGTGGGGAGGCATCCATGCAAGGAGCCAAGTGTAAGGTCTTACCAAGGCTCTGTGTGGTTTCTGTTCTTGTTCTTGCTGTTATCTCAGGGTCCTGCTGGAGGGGTGGATGTTTTACTGTGTCTTCCTTGGTTTCTCAGGGTCTGGATAATGCATGTCTCACTGCAAGTCTGTGTGGAATATACCATAAAGCAAATGTACTTCACAGGGCCTGGTTTTCCAAAGCCTGGCAGTTTCAAATATCGACCTTGCAAAGGACAGGAAATTTTCCTCAGGCTATAAGTCTCTGTTGCAAGATAAGAATTGTTGCTGGCTCAAAGACAGATAAGGTTGCTGACTCAAAGACAGACAAGTTACTGATTGATATGTAAAGATCCTGGGAAATTGCCATAAGAAGAGAATGTTTGCTAAAATCAAGCCTTAGTTGCAAATTGCATTACAGAAGGTCACCTTGCTTGACTTAATGTTACCAGTTTCTATTGTTAAACTTGTTAAACTGTACTTGACAGAACCCCCCTATGTCTCTTCCTGTAACTTCTTGGTCTAGAGAATAAATGCAGGAAGAGAACCCCAATTCATGGTTAATTCCCCAAATGGAAGGAATGCCTCCCACTTGAGGAAATTCTGGCATATTAACCCCTTTCTGGGGTGTCTCACTGCTCAGAAGAGATGGGATTTGAGTAATCTTTGGTGGCTCCGTCACCCAGGGGAAAAGGGGTGATAAATCCACGGGAGGCAAAGCAACAAGTCTGCAGCTCCAGAATGACTGGAAAACAACCTTTACGTTTATGTAAATAATGTCATCTTGCCCTGTAAACCAAGATTCGAAATATCAAGTGACCATGGGAAAAGAGAAAACTCAGAGAAATGCATGCTAGGAGAAAAAACTGTGCCTTTTAAAAATCTAGAGCCCATGTGGTGGTTACAGGGCACACTCAGCTCCTGGCTAAGGCTCCCCAAAATTGATTCCAGACTTAACAGGTCTGGTTGCTTGCCCCCAGACAAAATTAAACCAATCAGAAGTCAAATGTTGGTGAAAATGGAAGTTAGCTTTTATTCAGGAATGCCAGTGACCTGAGGAGTGATGTTAGGTTAACCCATCTCTCCAGTAAACCTGAAAGAAAATGGCCAGGCTAAAGCCAAGACCCAGGTTAACTGAGGGGTTTTAGAGACAGAGATGAGGGAATGGAACATGGGAAAATGAAAAGCAGGAGGGAGGGGCACTTGAGCACCAAGGGCTTCGTGCAAGGTCTCAGGTGCAAAGTCTCAGCAAGACTCTAGTCTGTTCCCATCTTTGTTGTTATCTCAGGGTCTGGGTAGTACGTGCAAGTCCGCAGCTTCAGGCTGGCTGGAAAACAGCTTTACATTCGTGTAAATAATATCATCTTGCCCAATAACCAAGGTTCAAAATATCTAATAACCATGGGAAAAGAGGGAACTCAGAGAAGTGCATGCCAAGAAAAACAAAACAAAACAAAAAACAACAAGAAACTGTCTTTTAAAAACTTGCCTACAGTCCATGAGGTTTTAGGTCCCAACATGGCTTCCAGTCCTGCTCACTCCAACCCTTGCACAAATTGCTGGAAAAGCTCCTGCAGCTGGTGTTAAAGTTTGGTGACTGTGAGTCTTTGCCTTATAGGATCCTGAATATAGAAATGATGTTATTAGCCCATAGTACCTTCTCCTCCCAGGGAAGGTAAACAAGTAGATTCACATGATGAGCTGATCTCAGATTTTCATTTCTAAGACAGAAGGCCTCTATGTAAAGTTTTAGCTGAGTGGTAATGGTTAAAAGAGCAATTTTAATGAGGTGTTACTAAATGTGGAGCTCTATGGCTGCTGCCAGATAAACTGGAATTCTATATTCCAGATGTGATGTTTGATCTCTAGGTATGAGTGAGCAGGACTGAAGCCATGTTGGGACCTAAAACCACATGGGCCATAGGCGAGTTTTAAAAGGACACGGTATTTTCTTGGCATGCATTTCTCTGAGTTCCCTCTTTTTTCAGGTTATTTGATGTTTTGAACCTTGGTTATGGGATAAGATGACATTATTTCCATGAATATAATGTTTTTCAGCCACCTTGAAGCTGCAGACTTGCAACAAGGCATGTACTATCCATAAGTACCCTGAGATAAGGGACGGGAGCAGAAACCAGATGTAGTCTTGGTGAGACCTTGCACCTNGGCCTCTATGTAAAGTTTTAGCTGAGTGGTAATGGTTAAAAGAGCAATTTTAATGAGGTGTTACTAAATGTGGAGCTCTATGGCTGCTGCCAGATAAACTGGAATTCTATATTCCAGATGTGATGTTTGATCTCTAGGTATGAGTGAGCAGGACTGAAGCCATGTTGGGACCTAAAACCACATGGGCCATAGGCGAGTTTTAAAAGGACACGGTATTTTCTTGGCATGCATTTCTCTGAGTTCCCTCTTTTTTCAGGTTATTTGATGTTTTGAACCTTGGTTATGGGATAAGATGACATTATTTCCATGAATATAATGTTTTTCAGCCACCTTGAAGCTGCAGACTTGCAACAAGGCATGTACTATCCATAAGTACCCTGAGATAAGGGACGGGAGCAGAAACCAGATGTAGTCTTGGTGAGACCTTGCACCTTGCTCCTTGCACAGAGCCCCCAAGGGGCATGCCCCCCCCACCCCGCTTTTCATTTCCCATGTTCCGTTCCCTCAGTCCCCTCTTTAAAAAAAAAAACCCAGTAAATCTGAGTCTTTGCAATGGCTTTAGTCTAGCCATTATCCTTCAGGTTTACCAGAGAGACAGATTAGCCCAACATCTCTCCTCAGGCCACCAGTATTCCTGAATAAAAGCTGACTTCCATTTTAACCAGCACTTGACTTTTGGGTTTATTTTTGCAAAGCGGCAGGAAGCCAGACTTGTGTGCCCAGTATCAGGTAACCGTCTTTCCAAGATGTGTTTGTGATATATTCAGTGAAAAACTGCACTCTTCTCTCCATCCTTTCTTCTCATTGTCTGCCATCTGGATTATTTGTCTTAAAGAAAGAAGAAAAAGAAAAGAAAGGAAAGTGTGCTGGTGTGTTATCACAGATGACCGCGCACTGCCAGCTTCTATCCATGTGGAGACTAGTTGGAATTTAAGATGTTAAGAGGTGGCTGCAGGTACTACCAGATGCTGAGATAATGCCCACAATGAACATATACGGAAATTTTTGAAGCCCTGGGAACTATTGAACCCTGTGAGGCAAACACTGTGAAAGAACTGTCTAGGGGAAAGTTCTGGTAACCCATGATCATGGGGAGAGCAGTTTTCCCAGAAAACTAACTGGCTGTTGGAATTCAGCAACACTTTTCTAGGAAAAGAAACACAGTGAAAGAATAGTACAGCTTTTGATGTTAAGAACACTTTACTATTTAAGTTTTTCTAGGCTTCCCAAGGAATGGTTCACCACCCTGGATGTTTATAAAAATGATTCGGGGAGTGTTAAAAATGCAGATTCTATGTCCCACTCCCAGAGCTTCTGGTTCTGCAAGTGTGGGGTGGGGCTTGCAAGATGCCTTTTCAGGGGATTCTGATATTGGTGGTCTTTAGACCACGTTTTGACCAATTCTATACCATCTTTAAAAGTGGTGATGGAACCCCATACCGGCCAGTCACCCCCCACCCCTCCCCAAAAAAGGTGATTCTGAAGACTATCATGAGCATTATATAATGTCAAGTAGAAAGAAAGCAGGTATGAAATGGAAATATAGCATTGTTTAATAAAAATTGTAGGAGGCCATTGTTTTGGACTAAGTTTCTGCACGAAACCCCAAAAGACCAGACTGAAAATTCAAAACAGAGTCACTCATGCTAAAAGTTCCAGGCCACCAAACCCAAACAAGTTGTTGTCTGACCTTCCAGGAAATCAGAAGAGGCAACCAATTTCCCAAATCTTCAACAGGCATGATCATGAAGTTCCCTCTGCTTTAAACCTTACACAAAAAGCACAGCCTGAAGTAACCTGATATTAAATAATTGGTTATTTTCCTATTGTTCTGTTTCCCCATACCCACCTTACAGGGAAAGTGACTTTGAAATGACCAGTCCTGTTTTTGTTCTTTGTTTCTTCTTTCTTTGGCCTTTTCCATCTATAAAGTCTTTGTAATTTGTACCAGACTTTGGGGTACTTCTCTGACTCAGGTGGTGTTTCCCAGGTCGATCCTCACATCTGGCTCCCAATAAACTTTGCAAAACTATTTCTGCCTTGACAGCCTTAATTTTGGTTGACAGGAGTGTTATCACAACACCTAAAACCATTTCTCCATAAAAATGAAACAAGGACATTCCAGAACCCTCACCTCACTTGTGTCAGATTTGTGTGGCTGTCACTGACGTGGTTCTCCTTTCCCATGCCCAACCTGCAGAGCTTTGCCATGGACTCTAGGGGAGAAGCACCTGTAAACTAATGACTCCCACTTCCTTCCCAGCTGCCTTCCTGGGAGAGTCTGATCCTGGGAAGCAAGTGGGACAGGAAGAGAGACACTTCCTGTGTTTGGGATTTGGGGGCACGCCTACAGCAGCAGCACAGAGAGGGACCCCAGCGTCCTTGCTCACACCTGGTGCTGCCTCTCCATGGCTTTCACACCAGCCCAGTGGCCCCACCTTTGCTGTCCTGATACTGTTGTGGCCCACCCAGCAGTAAGCACACTGCTAGGCTCTGGCGACGCCACTCCCTCCCTGGGGTGATGGGTGCTTTCTGCTGTTACTGATCTCTGTGGCTCTTTCAGTTCTTCCAACATTTTTGTAAATAGTTTTCCAAGGCCCATTTGTTTAAAATGCCTAATATAGCTTCCTTTTTTTCCCCTAACACAGTAAAATTATGGTCATTTCTTTATTTTTTATATTTTCTTTGGTATGCCTGTATTTATTTTAAAATAGCAGTTTTATTGAGATATAATTCACATACCATAAAATATACTGTTTTAAAGTGTACAGTTCAGTAGTTTTTAGTATGTTCACCATGTTGTGCAACCATCACCACTATCTAGTTCCAGAACATTTCTATCACCCAGAGAGAAGCCCCGTGTCCATTAGCACTTCTTCAGGCCCTGGCAACCATTAATCTACTTTCTGTCTCGGTGGATTTGCCTATTCTAGATATATAATATAAGTTATATTATACATTTGAAGCTTTTTGTTTTTTGGTCTTTTTTTTGGCAGCTGGCTGATTTGGGGACCCAAACCCTTGCCCTTGGTGTTACAACACCATGCTCTAACCAACTGAGCTAATTGGCTGGCCAATATGTGGCTGTGGCTTTTTGTATCTGGCTTCTTTGACTTAGCATAATGTTTCGAGGCTCATCCATATTGTAACATTCCTTAGTATTTCACTTCTTTTTTGTTAGTTTGCTTTGATGGCTGGCTGGTGTGGGAATTCAAACACTTAATATTTCATTTCTTTTTATGGCCAAATAATATTCCATTGTATGGATATACCACATTTTGTTTATCCATTCATCAGTTAATGAACATTTAGATTGTTTACACTTCTTGGCTATTAGGAATAATGGTGCTATAAACATACATGTAAAAGTTTTTGTGTGAACATGTTTTATCTCTTGGGTATATGCTTATGAGTGGAATTGCTGGGTCACATGGTAATTCTGTGTTTCACTTGAGGAACTTCAAAACAGTTTTCCAAAGCTGCTGCACTATTTCATCTTCAAATTCTCCACATCCTCGGCAATACTTGTTACTGTTCATCTTTTTGATTATAGCCATCCTGGTGGATGTGAAGTGATATCTCATTGTGCTAAGCGGATGGAGGTTGCAAGGAACCAAGGCTGAACACATCTGTGTCTTTCTACAGTGTCAGACTTTTATTAATGCAAGGATCATTAATCTGAGCCATGGGCTACTATGGAGTTCCCATAGGGAGAAATTCCTTAGGTACTAACCAGTTCATTCAATACTCAGAGCCGCAAGCACAGAGGCTCAAGCTATACACACCACTGCATTCACTTATTAATATTTTGAATAATAACAATACAATTAAGTGAAGGTATATAGAGGGAGATAGAAAGCAACAGTCTGGGTTAATGAACTGGCTGATGCTCAGAGAGGTCAGTTAGTCCAATTGGATGTCCAGTCTTGCTGGGAAGGTCAGTGTTTTGCAAGGAAGTCTCAGTTTTGAGGGTCTTTCAGGCAGAGCCTTTGGTGGCAGATGCCAATGTGAGATGGTGGAGAACAAGAGTAGCTCTCCGCCAGACAATCCGCATCAACTGAGCTAGGGCTTGGGTTTTTATACCGTTTTTATACCTCCTATCTGTACCACCTGTCTGGCTTATCAATGCCATGTGTCTGTTGGCTAACATCTTAGACTGTCTGCTTATCAGCTTGGTCTGAAACAAGTTGTTTACTGCTAGTTTCGGTTTCCTTAGCATGACTGACTCCATTTTGTTTCTCAGCTTAAGTGCTTCCGTTTATATGC
>NW_007733319.1:47012-49333 GCF_000696425.1 Galeopterus variegatus | reverse complement strand
GTCTCAGTTTTGAGGGTCTTTCAGGCAGAGCCTTTGGTGGCAGATGCCAATGTGAGATGGTTGAGAACAAGAGTAGCTCTCCGCCAGACAATCCGCATCAACTGAGCTAGGGCTTGGGTTTTTATACGGTTTTTATACCTCCTATCTGTACCACCTGTCTGGCTTATCAATGCCATGTGTCTGTTGGCTGACATCTTAGACTGTCTGCTTATCAGCTTGGTCTGAAACAAGTTGTTTACTGCTAGTTTGGTTTCCTTAGCATGACTGACTCCATTTTGTTTCTCAGCTTAAGTGCTTCCGTTTATATGCTCTATACACTCATTGTTTTGATTTGCATTTCTTCAATTACTAATGATACTGTGCTTATTGGCCATATGTACATCTCTTTTGGAATAATGTCTATGGAAGTCCTGTGCTTATTTTAAGTTTATTTTTATTTATTAAAAAATTTTTTTTCAGAGGCTGGCCGGTACAGGGACCAAACCCTGGGTCTTGGTGTTATCAGCACCATGCTCTAACCAACTGAGCTAACCAACCAGCCCTTTGCTTATTTTTAAATTGGGTTATTTATCTTTTTATTATTGAATTGTAGGAGTTTTTAAGTTTTTAAGTATATTCTAAACACTAGACTTTATCAGATACATGATTTGCAAAAATTTTCTGCCATTCTGTGGGTTTACTTTCTTGAAGCACAAAATCTTTTAATTTTGATGATGTCCAGTTTAACAAACTTTTCTTTTGTGGCTTGTGCTTTTTGTGTCATATCTGAGAAACCCTTGCCTAATCCAAGGTCATGAATATTTATAGTTATATTTTCTTCTAAGAGTTTTATAGCTTTACCTCTTACATTGAGGACTATGATTCATTTTAAGTTGATTTTTGTACATTGTGTGAGGTAGGAGTTCAAGTTCATTCTTTTGCATGTGGATATCCAGTTGTCCTAGCACCATTTGTTAAAAAGACTGTCATTTTCTTACTGAATTGTTTTGGCGCCCCTATCAAAATCAATTGACAGGGCTGGCTGGTTAGCTCAGTCATCAGAGCATGGTGCTTATAATACCAGGGTTCAGGGTTCAATCACTATTTGCCAGCTAGCCTCCAAAAAAAAAAAAATCAATTGACCATAAATGTGAGGACTTACTTTTGGACTGTCTATTCTTTCTATATTTTATTCTAATGCCAATACCACAGCATCTTGATCTGAATAAGTCTAGATCAATTAAGATTATTAAATCAGTAACTCATAATATTCCAAAACAGAAAGCACCTGGCACAGATGAGTTCACTGGTGAGTTCTACCAAACATCTAAGGAAGAAATTGTATCATTTCTCTGCCATTTCTTCCAGAAATAAGAAGCAGAATGCATACTTCCTAACTCATTCTATGAGGCCACCATTATTCTACTATCCAAACCAGACACAGACGTTATAAGAAAGGAAAGCTATAGTCCAATACCTTTTATGAACATAGATGCAAAAATCCTCAATAAAATGTAGTAAATTGAATCCAAAGATGTGTAAAAATACATAATTATACATGATGATCAAGAGGGGTTTATTCCAGGCATGCAAGGCTGGTCCAACATTCAAAAATCAATTAATGTTGTCCATCACATCAACAAGCTAAAGAAGAAAAACCATATGATCAAATCAATAGATACAGAAAAAGCATTTGGCAAAATCTAATACCCATTCATGATAAACACTCTCAGCAAACAAGGATTAGAGGGAAACTTTCTCAACTTGATAAAGCACATTTACCAAAAACCTAGAGCTAACATCATACTTAATGGTCAGAAACTACATGTTTTCTCTCTAAGATCAGAAACAAGACAAGGATGTCCACTCTCACCACTCCTATTCAATATCACTCTAGATGTCCCAGCTATGCAATAAGACAAGAAAGCCAGCAATAGGCTTTCTGTAGAAAATACAAGCTGATTCTAAAATTCATCCAGAAAGCAAGGGACCTGCAATAGCCAAAACAACATCAAAAAAGAAGAAAGAACTTAGAATACTTATACTTTCTGACTTCAAGACTTACTATTAAGCTATAGTAATTAAAGCAATGTGATACTGGCATCAAGATAGATAGATTCATCCATGGAGCAGAATAGAGTCCAAAAACAGATCCATAGGGTGCAAATGCCATTCAGTGGAGAAAGAATAATCTTTTCAAATGGTGCTGGAATAATTTGATATCCATATGCAAAAAAGAATAATAAGAATTTAGATCCATACATCACACCACAAACAAAAGTAACTCAAAATGATCATTGACATAAATATATAACCTAAAATTATAATTTTAAATCTTTTTT
>NW_007733319.1:45944-46405 GCF_000696425.1 Galeopterus variegatus | reverse complement strand
GTGGAGAAAGAATAATCTTTTCAAATGGTGCTGGAATAATTTGATATCCATATGCAAAAAAAGAATAATAAGAATTTAGATCCATACATCACACCACAAACAAAATTAACTCAAAATGATCATTGACATAAATATATAACCTAAAATTATAATTTTAAATCTTTTTTATAATTATAAAACTTTTAGAAGAAAACATAGGATAAAATCTTTGTGACTTTCTGTTAAGCTAAGGTGTCTTAAATTCAATGCCAATAAGCAGGATACATTCAGTAAAAAATTGATAAATTAAAAATCATTAAAATTAAGAACTTCTGTTCTTTGGAAGACACTGTTACTGGAATGAAAAGATAAACTACAATCTGGGAGAAAACATTTGCAAATCATGTATGTGGTTAATGACTTATATCCAGAATATATAAAGAATTGTCAAAACTCAATAAGAAAACAAACAGCCCAATGAA
>NW_007733319.1:42870-44542 GCF_000696425.1 Galeopterus variegatus | reverse complement strand
GACACCAAGGGTTGCGATCCCATTACCGGTCAGTAAAAAAGACAAAAAGGAAAAAATAAAAAAAAAAAACAGCAGGTTTAAAGCACACTGAGCTAGTACACACCTGTTAGTGTGGTTAAGTGAAAAAGGTTGACCATACCAAGTGCAAAGCAGTTGATCTCTCATACACTGTTGGTGGGAATGTTGCATCACATTAGAAAACAATTGGTAGTTCTAGAAAGTTTAAACTTACGTTCACCATATAGCTATTTCAGTTCTAGGTATTTACCCAATGTCCATTCAAAGATTTGTATATGAATGTTTACATCAGCTTTATTGAAATGACCAAAAACTGGAAACAATCTAAATGTCCACCAAAAGGTAGGCGGATAAAGAAATTGTTGTATATCCATACAATGGAATGCTGCACAGCACTGAAAGAAATGACCCTTTGTTACACACAGCCATGTGGGTGAATCTCAAGATAGTTATGCTTTGAAAGAAGCCAGACCAAAGAGAGGACCTACAGTATAATTCCACTTATATAACCCTTTTGAAAATGCAATGTCTGCTGCTGGCCTGGGTAGCCCAGGTGCAGCACTGCGACCCTCCACTCCCCTGTGAGTGTGGCACTCTGAGCAAGCCCTGCCCGCCATTGTCCTGGTGGCTGATGGTGGGCACCATCTGGATGCTGCACACAGACCCATTCTGCTCTTAGTGCATAAATTCACAGACAAACATGAATGGATAACAACAGAAAAAGGTGTTGGAACAGTGGGAATCAGCAGTTTTGCACAGGAAGTTTTGGGAGATGTTGTTTATTGTAGTCTGCCGAAGTTTGGACAAAATTGAACAAACACGATGAGTTTGGTGCTTTGGAATGTGTGAAAGCTGCTAGCGAACTCTATTCTCCATCAGGAGAAGTAACTGANCGACACCGAGGGTTGCAATCCCGTTACCAGCCAGTAAAAAAGACAAAAAGGAAAAAAAAAAAAAAGCAGTGCAGGTGATGGAGTTCGGATGTGTTGTCCCCTCCAAAACTCATGTGGAAATTTGATCTCCAATAACTCATGTGGAAATCTGATCCCCAATGCGGCAGTGCTGGAAGCTGTTTGAGTCATGGGGGCCGATCCCTCGTGAATGGATTAATGCTCTCCCTGGGGGAGGTGGGGTAGTGAGTGAGTTCTTGCTCTTTTAGTTCCCGTGAGAGCTCGTTGATTATAGGACCCTGGCACCTCCTCTCTCTCTCTTGCTTCCTCTCGCCATGTGATCTGCTTGTACCCGCCGGCTGCCTGCCGCTTTCCACCATGAGTAGAAGCAGCCTGAGGCCCGTGCCAGATGGAGCTGTCCCAGAATCGTAGCCAAATAAACCTCTCTTCTTTATAAATTACCCAGTCTCAGGTAATTCTGTTATAGCAACACAAAACAGACTAAAACAGCAGGTTTAGGGCCGGCCCGGTGGCGCACTGGAGAGTGTGCCGCTTAGGAGTGCGGCTGCGCTCCCGCTGAGGGTTCGGATCCCATGTGGAGACCGGTTCCCGCTCGCTGGCTGAGCACGGTGTGGGCTGCCGGTCCCGGTCCGGTATGGGCACGACACGGAGGGTTGCGATCCCGTTGCTGGTCCCCGGTACAGGTGTGACACCAAGGGTTGCGATCCCATTACCGGTCAGTAAAAAAGACAAAAAGGAAAAAA
>NW_007733319.1:40526-41350 GCF_000696425.1 Galeopterus variegatus | reverse complement strand
GGGAGATGTTGTTTATTGTAGTCTGCCGAAGTTTGGACAAAATTGAACAAACACGATGAGTTTGGTGCTTTGGAATGTGTGAAAGCTGCTAGCGAACTCTATTCTTCATCAGGAGAAGTAACTGAAATTAATGAAGCTCTTGCAGAAAATCCAGGAATTGTCAACAAATCTTGTTATGAAGACGGTTGGCTGATCAAAACGACATCAAGGAACCTTTAGGAACTGGATGAACCCTTGAGTGAAGAAGCATGTGAGAAACATGTAAAATCCATGGAGGAGTGAAGCCCTAAATAAACTAGTATTAAATAACTTAATCCAGCGTAATTGTCTTAAATTAATGGTAGATTAAAGACTAAAAATAGCAAGTTTTAGCAATACTGATGAAAAAAGAAACTGCTCTCAACACCACTACTGGAAGAAAATACTCCTTAACTTTCTAATGATTGCAGACAAACATAATATGTGTCTTTTCCACAATACCCTGTAATTTTTAGGCTGGGCTCTAGTATTCAGAATTCATGAAATTATCCGTGGTAAAAACTAGTTATAAAAATTATGTAATTCAAGAATAATACTGTTATCTTAAGCTTTACATAACATTGTAACTTGCTTACGTCCGTCCCTGGATTGGGATCAAAATACTTAATGATCTTTCCATTGGAAATAACTGGGAGTAGAGAAAAGTTTTTTGTTAGTTGCGCAATGTCAGATGAAGAATAATACTACCTTAATTTTGCAGTATACTGCATTTGCTGGTGCTATCTATGCAGTGAGGCAACAGCTTTGCAGGAAATAAGAAACAAATAATAAAAATATTCAACTTC
>NW_007733319.1:37383-39805 GCF_000696425.1 Galeopterus variegatus | reverse complement strand
ATTATCCGTGGTAAAAACTAGTTATAAAAATTATGTAATTCAAGAATAATACTGTTATCTTTAGCTTTACATAACATTGTAACTTGCTTACGTCCGTCCCTGGATTGGGATCAAAATACTTAATGATCTTTCTATTGGAAATAACTGGGAGTAGAGAAAAGTTTTTTGTTAGTTGCACAATGTCAGATGAAGAATAATACTACCTTAATTTTGCA
This sequence comes from Galeopterus variegatus, assembly GCF_000696425.1. Taxonomy (NCBI): domain Eukaryota; kingdom Metazoa; phylum Chordata; class Mammalia; order Dermoptera; family Cynocephalidae; genus Galeopterus; species Galeopterus variegatus. The sequence continues at coordinate 39,590 of NW_007733319.1, read as the reverse complement.
GTATACTGCATTTGCTGGTGCTATCTTTATGCAGTGAGGCAACAGCTTTGCAGGAAATAAGAAACAAATAATAAAAATATTCAACTTCTTCTTCAGAAAAAGAAAGTGCAATGTGATCTATAATGACAAAGCCTGTCAGTGGCTGACAGCAGATGGGGAGGTTGCAGGGAGAGTCAAAAGGGAAGGATTGTAAGGAAGCTTTGGGGGTGGTGGATATGTTTATTATCTTGATTGTACTGCTGGTTTCACTGCTATATACACACATGACAAAAATTATCAACTTGTACACTTTAAATGGGTGCAGTTTACTGTCTGTCAGTTATCTGTTTTCAACATTGTATTTCAATAAATCTGTTTTGTTTTGTTTGTTTGTTTTAAAGATGCTCAGTTCAAATTTGACCAGACCGTGCTGCTCTTTCTGAAGAATTGCTCTGCTGAGACCCAAGGAGTTCAAGCTTCGGGTTGCAGGGGCCTCCTCACAGCAATCTTGCCTATTCCAAACCTCCTGAGTTTTTCTGGCATCTTATGGTCAATGTTTGTGTCCCCCACAAATTCGTATGTTGTAATCCTAACCTCCCAGGTGATGAAGTTAAAAGGTGGGGCTTTGGGAGGTGATTAGGTCATGAAGGTGGAGCCTCATGAATGTGATCAGTGCCCTTATAAAAGAGACCCCAGAAAGACCTCTCACTCCTTCTACCCTGTGAGGTTAGAGTGAAAAGAAGGCCATTTATGAGCCAGGAAGCAGCCCTCACTAGATATTGAATCTGCTGGCACTTTGATCTTGGACTTCCAGACTCCAGAACCAAGATCAATAAACGTCTGTTGTTTAAGCCCCCAGTGAGCAGCATTCTGTTATAGCAGCCTGAAGGAAGTGAGACACCTCCTTGCTCATCTTAGCATTCCTATGCCCGTACCCCGATCCAAACCATCATAATCTCTCTCCAAGATTCCTGCCCAGCCTCCTCCCTGGGGGATTACTGTAGTCTCATTTCCTCCAATCCATTCTACCTATTGAGCTCTTCCTAACTTGAAAATTGGATCATTCTGTTTAAACCTCCCAATGGCTTTTCAATGACTTTTAAATGGGGCACACGCCTTTTAACAACCCCACAAGGTCCTACGGGGCAGCCCTCACCTCCCTCTATGATCACGGCTTCTTTGGCCTCTCCAACTCTACATTCCAGCTCTCTTGCCCATTTTTTCTGGGTTTCTCCCTTGTGTGGTACTCTCCTTTGCTCTGAATCACATACGTGGGTTCTCTCTGTGCCAATAAGCTCCCGGAAACCCTGTCACCTCAGCACAAGTGTAACAATCTCTTCATTGGCTTTCCTTTTGCACAGTTGCTCTGAACCCTACCAGACGCTGCTCCCTTAGGTAATGAGTATTATGTACACCCTCTTTACTATTGGAAATGAAGTCTATCAATATCGTAATTAGAAACAGGACAATTTTTAAAAATCAACATAATGGCTTAACGATAAAGTAGAATATTTCAACATATAAATCCTCCAGCACAAGTACATAGAATACATAAGTAATCAGGTGATTGTACCAATTTCTAAGGAAAAACATTACTTTTTCTTTATTTCTGACACTTAGAAACGAGAGCTAAATAAATATATTTGTCTGTACATAGTCACTGCGAATATAACTGACACTAATGTAGACTAATATGGTATGTTTCCTTGGTAACTGAAATATGACAGGCAGAGTGACTTGATTTTCTAAAATAGTGAACCACTTGTTAAAATACCAATCAAACAAAGTACAATTTCCCCTCCATGTAAAGAAAGTTGCTTTCCTAGAAAATTTGGTGTATTCCTAGAAAAGTTCAGTTAACACTGTACAAAAATGCATGCCTAAATGTAAGCAGGTTTGACAGGTATGAGAAGGTCCTGTACCTTGGAGGACGTCTAGCATTCCTGACCCTGCCATGTCCCCCACCGACAGCAGCTCTCACCTGTTGCCCAGTCACTGCAGCAACCACAGAGTCCTCATTCCTTCTGACTTTGTGGGCTTCCCCTCCTCCTGGGAAACCATTGCCTTAGCCCAGCCTTAGCACTGTCAAGCCAAATATTCAAAATCAACTTCACAAATTCTAACGTCAACAAGGAGAACATTTTTCTAAATGTGAGAAAATGCTAAGAAAATGTGGTATTTTTCAAAGCACAGGATCCTTATCTTGTTGGCACAATTTTCCACAAAAT
>NW_007733319.1:34562-36529 GCF_000696425.1 Galeopterus variegatus | reverse complement strand
TCATGCAGAGTCAGCTCTGCAAGACCATGCCAAGAAAACAATGATTGCGGCTTGCACATGAGCATTAATACATGGAAAAGCCTGCTAATCTTTTTTTTGCCAGGTCCTCAACCATAAAATGGGGCTCTAAGGTAGGTCCACAGAGCTCTACTTTCTGAATACCAGCTCTTTTTCTTTTTTAATTTCATGTGATACTTTTTGTGAATGCCAGCTCTCATCTTTCCCTCTACCATCCCTTGCTCCCATTGTTTCTGGCACATCGCCTGTCCCCTTCCATGGTTTCTCCCCCGACAAGCCAGGAGGAAGTGAGGAGTCTTGTTTTCCGCCTGCCCCCCACTCTCCAGTACTAGTCACAGCCCATCCCTTGCCCTCTTTGAGCCTCACGGGTGCAGCCGTTTCAAGACGGCTGGTCTTGCTTGAAGTCTATGAGCACACACCTCCAGTGGGCTCCCCGAGCCCCACTTCCCTGGTCTGTTCACTCTCCCTCTGTCCTAGACAGCTATTTCACACCTTCCCCTCCCTTCTCAAAGTCCCATGCCTGCTGCCTCTTCCCATTCTCAGATGATGACCTTGAGGAAAGAAGCCACAGAAGGGAATCTCCCCATGCTCCCTCCGCCAGCTCCGCTGTCCACATGTACCTACCCCCATTGTCTCGACAGTCTTCTGGCCTTGTGATGAAACTGTGCTCCTGAGAAAGGACAGCACCCCGTTTGTGCACCCGAGCCCCTCCTTTTGTTCCAGCACTCCTCCTCCTGTTCCTGTGCCTGCTGTAGGATTTCCCTCCATGGTGGGTCAGTCTCCAACATATGAACATACTGAGATGCTTCCATTGTTAGAGACAGAAAACCCCTCCTTGACCCCACGTTCCTCTCCAACCACACATTCCTCTGAGCCCCTTTCCAGCAAAGCTCCTGCTGCCAATGACAGTCACCGTCTCCACCTTCTGCCTGCCATTCTATTCTATTCACTCGAGTCAAGCTTCTGTTCACCCACTGGACAGAATTTGTTGCTGTTACCCTTCACCCACATGGTGGGAAATCCAACAGCTTCCTCTCCACGCACCTCCTCGACTCTCGGTAAACTTGTGGTTGCTCATCTCTCCCTCATGAAACCATCTTTTTCTTGGCCACCAGTGCCACGCTGTCTGGATTCTCCCACCTCATGGCTCCTTTGCCCTCTTGGCTGGGTCCTTCATCAACTCTAAGCTCAGGATTTCTCCAATGCTCAGCTCTCAGCCCTCTTCTCTATCTACAACCTCTTCTTAGGTGATGGCAACAGTCCTATGGCTATAAATGCCATCTATAAGCTGCAGGCTTTATGAAACCTCCACCCTTGACTCTCCCCTGAACTCCCATCAGCCTACCTGGATGTCTGCTAGGTGTGTCAAGTGAACATGTCAGACACAGACTCTGGGTACCCCAACCTGATCTCCTCCCCAGTATCCTCATCCTCGTAGCACTGGGCTCAGCCCCTGTGCCTCAATTTCTCTCATACCCTGCATGTAATCTGGCATTAAATTCAGTCATCCTCCTTCTCTTCTTCGCCCCTCCCGCCACAGTCAAGCCACCTCCATACTTTGCAGGACACTGCATTGTCCTAACAGATCTCCCCGCCTCTACTTTCACCCCAGTTCCCACCCTGCAGTCATTCTCCCCAGAGAAGAGAGGGCCCTGTCTGATTGTGACTTCAGATCCCATCATTTTCCTCAACCTTCCTGTGTCACCTTATTGCAGTTAGAATAAACCCTAGAGTCTGGGCCTGCTCAGGCCCATGGACCCTCCGGACGTCCTGGCCACTCCTGTGCGTCTTTGTGCTCCAGCCACAGCGGCCTCTTGCTGGCCCGTGAGCACACCAAGCCCAACTCTGTCCCACTTTTGCATTCGCTGTTTCCCTTGCTGCAAACCTGGCCCAGATCTCAGTGTGGGTCCCTCCATCGCTTCTTTCCGTTCTCTGCTTGGGTATCTCCC
>NW_007733319.1:32125-33083 GCF_000696425.1 Galeopterus variegatus | reverse complement strand
ATCTGATGTTCTTGGGGCCAATTCACTTAATTTGATTATCTTTCCCTCTAAGTTATTTTTTTTTTAATTCAGTAAAAAACAAACAAAAACCCAAACAGCTCTCTCTCTAAATCAGTGTAAGGAATGGCCTGTTTAGCTTTTCCAAGTCAAATTTAATTGGCTTCTGGGTGAAGGGACATCAACTTCTCCCCCACTCACCGTCCTCAGGTTGCAGGGGAGTCCTGGGGGCTTATCAGATATGCAGAGAGCAGCAGGGTCCCAGTTGCAGGCTGTGGTTCTCATTGTGGTGCTTCTGCTACATGACCTCCTGGCAAACCTGGCCCTCGCCCACAGGAAGGGTGCTATATTAGTAGTCCACTTTTGTGTTGCTATAACAGAATACCTGAGACTGGGTGATTTGTAAAGAACAGAGGTTTGTCTGGCTCTGGGGCAGCTGCATCTGGCACTGGCCTCAGGCTGCTTCCGCTCATGGTGGGCAGCAGGCAGCTGGCGGGGGGTGCAAGCAGATCACATGGCAAGAGGAAGGTGGGGGGAGGTGCCAGGCTCCTTTTAACAACTAGCCCCTGTGGGGACCAATAGAATGAGAAGCCACTCACTACCCACCCCCCAACTCCAGGAAGGGAATTAATCTATTTATGAGGGATCTGCTCCCCATGACCTAAATACCTCCCAACAATGCCACATTGGGGATCGACATGAGCTTTAGGGGGACAAACATAACCAAACTATATTACATGCTAATGCCTGGCAGAGCTGTCCCCCCACTGAGCACAGGCCAGTCCCTGAAACCCTCTCTGTGGCTCCCAACCCCACAGAGCTTTTCTGCGTGGCCCCGACAGGCACCCTATAGCCTGCGCCTCTCCCTATATCCTCCACATCCCAAACACCAGCTGTAGGTTGTCTTCTGCAGAGTTCCTGAATCAGAAAGAAATGGCCTTGAATCCTCTGTATCGACTCC
>NW_007733319.1:11521-31483 GCF_000696425.1 Galeopterus variegatus | reverse complement strand
TTCGAGATTGGCAGTGGTAAAACAAGCTATTTGATCAGGGAAAGCACAGCTTCCTCTTGTTTTAGACCTAAGCAAAATTTCTACATGCTTTAAATGTACGTTTTCCTTCTAGAAAGTCTTTAGGGAAAGGTAGCAGGAAGAGAATCAGACTGAATAAGTCTCATGTCAAATTAAGTCATATCTGTTTCCTACTGTTTAAAATAAACCCACGTGGCAGTTCTCAGCCAAACCATCAATCTGGAAAAGAGAAAGCCAGGCTCAGGCTGAGCTTGGAGACCCAAGCTCAATTTTATTTTTTTTTTATTTTTTCCTTTTTTGTCTTTTTTACTGACCGGCAACGGGATCGCAACCCTCGGTGTTGCACCCGCACCGCGCTCAGCCAGCGAGCGGGAACCGGTCTCCACATGGGATCCGAACCCTCGGCGGGAGCGCCGCCGCACTCCCAAGCAGCGCACTCTCCAGTGCGCCACCGGGCCGGCCCCCCATTTTATTTTAATATAAAATTATGTTGGGACACTTGACATTGACTCCAAATGTTGGTCCTTAGCAATGAGGTCGAGTACCTCCTGAAAGGCTAGGACTGAGTCTTCCAAGGTGGACTGAAGAATGTGGGTGGCTCCAGTTACTTGTTCAGGCAGAAGACAGGATAACGTTCTGCCTAGTACATTAATGTGCTGCCTAGTACATTTAATTCCTTAGTAGAGGGAATTAAAAGGGAAGGAAGAGCACAGATAACAGCTGACAATCTGGTGCCCCTGACAGTCTGGTTCTCGGCAGGAAGGGAGTTCCACAGGGAAGGCTGCCGTCCCCAGCCTGTCGGAGCCAGGAGCTCTTAGCTCAAGGACAGAATTTAGGTAAAATGGTAGAAGCAGGGACCAGGAAGCTGTTATCAATATTTCAAACAGCCCAACAGAAAATGCACTTGAAGTTCACCAAAATGTCATAGTACTTTATTTTACAGGATGTTTAATGTTCAGATTACATCAATAATATATCTGCTGATCATAATTTGGAGGAGAGAATGATTAATACAGTATATTTGGTGAAAGAACCCTTTCAAAGAAGGGGAATCACAGAAAAAATAAAATAAAAGAAAGAGCACCATTGTACAAAAGGTTGGCATTGCTTTTTTTTTTTTTTTTTGGTTGGTGGCTGGCTGATATGGGGATCCAAACCCTTGACCTTGGTGTTATCAGTGTTACCATCTACCAAGTGAGGAAAAAAAAAAACTGGGAAATACTGATTTGAGGTTGAGCCTCAAGTTGATGAAGCACCTGAATCGGAGATGACCACGTAGACCACAAGAGAGGTGGTCCACAGGTTTGAAGTCTTCTGGCTTGTAAAAGTTGATTGTGAGAAAACAGACGTTTCTCTTTCTCACAGAGGATTCTCGAATAAGTTGCAATTTCTCTCCTTGAATTCAAATGATTTAGTAAGTCAGGTTCATTTGGCTTGAATGCTGGCACTTGTCACTATCAACTTCATGGAGGATCTAATCACCTGCCATGTATTCTCACTGCATCTCTGCGAGGAAGGTAGGTGTTTTTCATATTCAGAGGAAAAAGAAATCATCAGAGCTTAGGTGATATGTGCCGGGTTACACAGCTGGAAAATGAAGAAACAAGCTTTAAACAAAGCCCTTAGTCTTTCCTGTCCAACAGCTGAGAAAATAAAGACGGGGGGAAATGTGGATCTCTGGTATCCATTGATACTGCACTGGGAAGGATGCAGAACTCCAGTAAGAAAAGAGAAGAAATCCCTGTCTTGAGTGGAATCCGCAATTATAAACTACCTCAGTGGCTCCCAACCGTTTTGAGTATGGGGACTTCTCTCTAAAATGGAATTCTACCAATCCACTAGCATAGCGAAGGTGTAAGTGAGATGTCAAATAACCAAAAGTTACTACGGACTCTCTACCACGCCTGAAGAGTCTCATTTTTAACGTGGCTATGTAGATTCACACAACCTCAAGTGAATTGACTTGGTGTGTACTTCACATCCTGGATACATGCCTGGAGGCAGGTGCCCACGGGTTTTTTCTGTCCCCTTTCAAAGACTCCACAGTGCCCATCCCCACCCCCACTAACAACCAGGGCCTGAATCTCACAGGCAATAAACGTATAGGACAAGAAAGGAAGCTTCAGGGAAAGGAGAAATGGTTGGGGTAGAGAAGTAGGAACTGTGGATTTTAAGGAGCCAGCACAAAATCCCAGAAAGCCTTGGAGCCCATATTCAGACACCGCCATGCCTGGCCTTCCCCGCCCACTTAGCCCACTTGTACAATGCCCAAGCCTTTGGCGGGAGGCGTTTGCTCTCATTCTTGATCACACCACGGCACTGGCACAGCACTCTTCAGTGTATTCAACACCCACGTGAACAAGGTGCTGTTATTTCTGTTTTATAGATGAGGACACGGAAGATCAGATCAAGAGAGAAGCCCAGCCATTAAACAGCAGAACAGGGACTGGAACCCAAGCCTGACCTGCTGGTCCTGCCCTTCTCTCATAATACCATAGCGGAATCAATACTAGATGGGTAAGAAATGCTGTATTTTGCTTCCCTGATTCTCAAACATATCAAAAAACTACAACTTTAAAAAGTTTGATAGAACAGGCTGGGAAACACTGATGTCACATTGCAGAAAAATCTAAGCTCTGAAATAACATCCCCTCCCACCCAACCCTACTCTACGTTTTTTTCTTATCTCTGGTAGCTGAGTGCTTGTGTTAGCAAAAAGTAAGAGGACTTTAAAAAGGAATGTCTCCCAGGACTTTCAGTCTACCAGGGCTGACTTGCATTTTCTTTGGGCTCGTTTTACTAGCACATGAAACATGGGCATCGTACTCAGAAAACTGGCTGTTTGGCTTCCAGTTATCAGGCAGATAGAATATTTCATTGCCAAATTACTGGATCTGGAAATACTACTCATGAGAACAAAAAAGCTTGGATCATGCCCTTCCACATCCGACCTGAACAGATGAGGATGTGAATAAGCTCTTTCAAACTGTGACTGTCCATGAGGGTCACACGCATCCTGGGCTACTTCCCCAAAATATGGAGCCAAAACCCCATGATAGCTTTTGTTTTCCGAAGAGATGCATGCCCTTCCACATCCGACCTGAACAGATGAGGATGTGAATAAGCTCTTTCAAACTGTGACCATCCATGAGGGTCACACGCATCCTGGGCTACTTCCCCAAAATATGGAGCCAAAACCCCATGATAGCTTTTGTTTTCCGAAGAGATACACCAGTAGAAGGTAGAAAACAGCTGGGCCCTACTTCCAACCTTTTTGTTAGGAGCTGATCACCTTCAAAAATGTAATATTATGAAATGATTAAAGTTTATATTATGTAACAATAAAAGTTGTTGTAAAGGTGAAAACTTGTATTTTTAAATAGGTAAATACAGTTATGGAGCTTCATAGTATTTCCGATCTGGAAGGTTTGTGATGCCAGCGTTTTTAAAGGAAGAAAATTTTTATCTAAAATCTCTTTTTGGCTCACATTAACCATTTAAAATTTTTTCTCTAATATGTGCTACTTATCTAAATCACAGATTTGGAGAATTCCATTCAAAGAGAAAAGAGTGCTCCTGTAGTCCTAAACAGCAAATAGCAAAGTTAGATCTCTAAGAGTTTCAGCTAAGGAGACTATTGGCTATAAAATAAGTGCTTCAAATAAAGACATAAAAACTTCAAAATTAAGAAAAGAATGACTATAAAATTGACCAGGCATATTTGAAAAAGGATCAAACTTCTTGAAGTAAAAATATGATTATTAAAATTGAAAAACTCATGAACATGCTAAACATATTAACTGAGATACCTGAAGAGAGAATGTGTAAACTGGAAGAGTCATTAGAATAACACAGAGAGATTAAAGAGATCGAGGGACATGGAGAAATAAATGAGAAGAGCCAACATATACCTCATCTATATTTCAGAAGAATGTAGAGAGGAGGATGACATAGCCATCCACAGAGGCAGGACAGACCCCCACCCAAAATCTGCTTCAGATGTTGAGACTGTTGCTGCCACAAACACACATACCAAGATGGCATGAAGTATTTGTTACAAACATGACAGGCTTTCTGGGGAAAGTAGGGCAGGCTTCCCCAGCTGGTCTGAAATTTAAAAAAAGCTTGAGAGAACAGGGAAAGGAGCCCGAGTTGGGGTTTCGGTAGTGCAGTTTTCCTGCAGGCGCCAAAGGAGGGAGTGCTCAGGCTTATCAGCTCGCCCAGGTGTGGGGCAGAAGGGAAAGAAGAAGGCGTGGGGCTTAAAAGCCAAGATGAGAGACAAGCACTTTAAGCCCCCCTGGCTGTCTCCCTGGGTCAGCTTTCCTAGCATGCACTTAGCTCAGGTCCAGCACAGCACAGGGTCCTGCCCCTTGCAGGCGTAACTGAAACCCATGTTAGAGACTTGAGGGTGATTGCACTTGACACCTGGCCCAGCAAAAGCCTAAATCAGGTAGAAGATACTCAACTTTGTCACCTGGTACCTAATGCCTGTGCCATTGGTTGTAAGAGTGGCTGGGGATTGAAGAGGTGAAATATGTGGTTGCCAGAGTATTTGTGCCAAGGAAAGCTGAGGGGTCTCTGTTGGGTGAGAGCAGGAATTGAGGAACAAGCAGTTAATTGTTAAAGTGTTTTGAACGTTGCATACATTTAATGTTTGAAGATGAACACAGCCTAGCTATTTCCCCCTGTGTTGGCCATTTCAGACAAGGCTTTTAAATCAGTGGAAATACATACTTGCTGCAGACATTTACAATAAGCCACATTCATTGCTTTACTTTACAGTTCTATTTTGCCAGGATAATTACTTAACTGTCTCTATTCATTTGTTCTAACATTTGTGAAGATTCAATAAGATGTTTAGCCACCTTTGTGAAAGAAGAAAACTCCACTTGAACTAATCACATCAAAATTCAAAGTGTTTTCCATATTCTTGAATCTGATGTATGTAATACTCAAAATAAAAGTTATTCTCCTATGGGAGAAGCGTTTGTCACTTGTGACTTCTCTTTAAGTTAGTGAAGCTGAGGGAGCCAGAAACAGGATGTCCCGTCTCCCTATCCTGACCAGCTGGGCCAAACAGCTAAGGGCTTGGCGGCAGGCACTGCAGGGCCTTCAGCCATGGGTAATGACCTGCTGCGTCAAGTCCACTCCACAGGGCAATGGTGCTCTGTGGTGTGGCTGGCCTGGGTCAAGGTCAATGGCACCCAGTCAAAGCATTTGTGAACTGAGAGGAAGTGGTACTTGGGAAGGTCCCAGGGGTCTGAACGAGGCAAGTGGAGGAATGTACTTCCTGTGCCAATGTTCAGCATTTTTTTATGTGGCATCCCTGGCCAACAACATCAGAGCACCCAACAGTATGGAGCAGGGGTGGCCAGAAATGTAACCAGACTCACTAGGGGTCTCTCCCTCAAGTTCTTAGATGTTTTATAGAAAACAAACTGAAACCTGCAATTTAGGAGAAAAGTAGCAAGCATGAAGTGCTGTCTTTCATCTTTGCCTAATAACCCACCTAACAAACAGACAGCTGATTGATTCAAATATTTCTATATTCATTCACTTAGGCGCTTAATGAACATTTGCTGAGCTCAACATTTATTGAGCTCATACCATGTTCTATATCCAGTGGTAGATGCTAAGTGTCCAACAATGGATAAAACGATCCCTACTTTCAAGGTACTCACTATTGAATCAGCCAACATGTGAATGAATAATTTAATCAAATGTCCTGTAGGCTGTTTCAGTTAGCATTTGCTGTGTAACAAAACACCCCAAAATTTAGTGGCTTAAAACAGCCACCTTTCTTATTTGACTCACGGTTCTGAGGATAAGCTGGGTAGTTCTGCCAGCATGACTGATCTCTGCTGAGCTCTTTCAGGTGTCTTATGGTTGTTGGCAGGTTGGCTGGTGGTTGGCAGTCTCAACCAGTGGGATGGGAGTGGGGGAGTGGGCCAGCTGGCTAACCTGGACTTCTTCACATCAGAGACACAGGGTTCTGAAAAGCAACGGATGCTAAGCTAAGCCCAGTGCTCTTGCACTTTACAAGCTTCTTCTGGAATATGTTTGCTGATTTTACATCAGCCAAAGCAAGTCACAGGACCTGCCCAGAATCCATGGGGGGTTGGGCGGGGCAGGGGGTGGAGATCCTGCTTAGAGGAAACGGAATAATTTGGGGGCTATTTTGGTATTCCCACACATGGGCTGTCATGGAAATTTGCAGAAGGACAGAAATGAAGGAGAAGTTGATTCTGTTGGAGCAGCAGGGACAAAAGACAGGAAAGACCTCATAGAGGTGGTGCTACCATAGAAAGAGAGTGGAAGACCAAAGGTGTTGACCAGACAGGCTCTGATGCTGTGGGGGGAAAGGCATAGTGAGCAAAGGTGGAAAGCCATCAGACGCTTTTTAATCACACCCAGGTGCACTGGGTGTGAGGGGGCTTGAGGACGGCTGAAGAGCGGGGGAGCGCGAGGCGCCTCCCATGCCACACAACAGAGAGGGGTGAGCGGGGAAAGCACATGAATCAAATCTGGGCTCTAGAGACATTTCATCTGATCAGATGACCAAAGACTGTTACAAATTAATGCAGGAAACACACAAACAAAAAGTTAAACTCTTGGCCAAGATGGACAGCTGTGAGCAACTTGCAGAATTCTATTCCAGAGAATGGATTAATAGAGATTGCAAAATCGGTTTAGGAGTTTATATTGTGATATTTTTTAAGTACTGAAATAGTGGTATTTTTAAAAGATATATTATTTCAGTTTTCCTTAAAGTAACTGAAACTTTTAACATTATTTTAACATGTAAAATAAAAAGATGGCTTTCAGCCTTCTCACTATGTAGCTGCCCTGATTGAAAACCTTCTGAGGTTTCTTTTTTACTGAGGCAAATAATCCTTATGTCCTCTGGGCTCACCTTGGACTTCTTGATGGGGCTGTTTTAGGGGGTGGGGGCTGTAGGAGGGAGAGGGCTGGGGGACTAGATGGGGGAATATCCAGGCAAGGGTCTCAGGCCCAGAGCTGATCCTGCCTCTGAATCTGACCCCCCTTTTTTCATCAGAGTAAAATTGTCCTTCTTTATCACACTTTTTGTCTTCTAGGGCCACATTCTGTTTTAACATGTCTCCTCTCCCTACCAGCGTTTGTTATACATTTCCTGGTGGATGGAGCAATAGAACTAACTTTGCAAAAGACCTACCTGCTGCAAAGCCCAAAGCCCCACTGTTAGTGGTGACCTGAGTCACTCAGCCCAGGGGGAAGCAGTGAAAGCCCAGGACAGAGGACCTGTGGGAGGGGAAGTCTGCGAGGCACAGGAATGCTTTGTTGCCTGCGTCTTGTGGGGCTGGTTTGCTCTCACTTGGAAGCCTTTGCCTCCCTCCTCCTTGCATGTACAGCGTCATTTGATAATTATCTTGCTGTGCCTCTTCTCCCTAGTCTGGTATCTCCTTGATGGCAGGATTGCTTATTATTGTGTCCCCAGCTGGCTCAAATGTTATTGAAGGAACCTTGCCTGACCATGACTACTTCTCTCCTCCAGTCTTCTCTACAGGCCATATCCCTTTGTATCCAGAGAGTCCAGGAGCCAAGAGGAACTGAGCCTCCCAAGTAAGCCTGTATTTCCCCACAGCTGCACCATGGTTACCTGAGGAGGGGCAGCCATGCACAGACAGTGAATGTGGTTCCTTTTTTGATCATTGCTACAGAAGTGTCATTTCTTTTGGCAGACAGGGCAGTGAAATATACCAGGGTACTTCAAAACATTTGTGGAAAAATAGAGTTAAAAGACAATACGAATCTTTCCATGAACTTTTTGAAGTGCCCTCATATGTGGGTATACCTACCAATGTACATATACACATCTAAAACATTTCTCTATGTAACCATTTGTATCCACAGTAAGCTAAATATGAGTTCATACCGATGTCTCCAACCCTAGCTCATTATCACATGGATCATCTCACCTCCTCCTCTTGCTCACCTGTAACTCCCCGTTCCAGCAGTGAGAAATCTGGCTCCCACCGTCTGCTGTCCATTTGCTTAATTGTTCAAGTCCAGTACACATCTGTAGTGGTATCAGAATTGTTTACATTATCAGCTGGGCGCCGTGCTTATGTACAGCTTCTTGCCTTTAGTCTTAGAGACTCCAATTCCAAAATTACTTAGGTTGGCACCTTGCTCCCTGTCCCCTACATGGAGGTTGTTTTCTGTATTTGTAATACAGTTATATTGCTTTGTCATGGCCTGCATTCCATCCTGACCTAAATGATTTGTTTAAATTTGCATACATTAAGGTTTATTCTTTATGCAGTAGAGTTCAACAGGTCTTGACAAATAAGTATTGTCATGTCTTCACCATCTTAATATTCATAATATGAGTAGTTTCTCTGCCCTAAAGATTCTCTGTGCTTCCTCTATTCTACCCTCTCAACCTCTCCAAAATCCCTGGTGAAAGTAATCTTTTTATTGTCTCTATAGTTTTGCCTTTTTCAGAATGTCATATAATCGGGATCATAAAGTATACAGCCTTTCAGACTGGCATATTTCACTTAACTTCCATGGTTTTTCGTGGCTTGATGGCTCTATTTTTTTTCTTTTTTACCGAATACTATTCCTTTGTGTGAATGTACCACAGTTTGTTCACTGTTCACCTACAGAAGGACATTGTGGTTACTTTTAGTTTTTGGCAATTATGAATAAAGTTGCTATAAACATTCACAAGCAGAATTTTTGTGGATATGTTTTCAGATCAGTTGGGTAAATTCCTTAAGAGGTGATTGGTAGATAGTATGGTAGGATTGTGTTTCACTTTGTAGGAAACTGCTAAACTGACTTTCAAAGTGGCTGAACCATTTTACAATCCCACTAGCAATAAATGAGAATTGTTCTGCATCCTTGTCAGCACTTGGTATTGTCAGTTTTTTGGATTTTAGCTGTTCTAATAGGTGTGTAGTGGTATCTCATTGTTTTAATTTGCAACTCTGTAATGACAAATTATGTTGAGCATCTTTTCATATGCTTATTACCGTCTGTATATCATCTTTGCTGGTGTCCAGATCTCTTGCCCATTTTTAAATTGGATTTTTTTTCTTGTTGTTGTTGAGTTTTAATAGTTCCTTGTATTTTGGGGGTTTCAAGTCTTTTATCAGATACATGTTGTGCAGTATTTTCTCTCAGTCTATAGCTTTTTTAAAAAATTCTCTTAAATGTGTCTTTCTCAAAGCAGAACCTTAAAGATATAATAAAATATAACCTAATTTATCAGTTTTTCCATGGATTATGCTTTTGGTGCTGTATCTAAAAAAAAATTATCATCAAACCCTATGTTTTTTCCATACGTTTTATAGTACTGCATTTTACATTTATGTCTGTGGTCAATTTTGAGTTATATTTTGTAAAATATGTACAGTCTGTGTCTAGATCCTTTTTTTTTTTTTGGCATATAAATATTTGATTGCTTCAACACCATTTGCTGAAAAAATTAATCTTTCTCTATTGGGTTACCTTTGCATCTGTTTCAAAGAATGGTTGGCTATATTTGTGTGGGTTTTTTTTTCTGGCTCTCTATTCTTTTCCACTGATCTATGTGTCTATTCTTTCACCAATACCACACTGTCTAGATTACTTTAGTTTTATATTGTCTTGAAATCAGGGAGTGTGAATCTTCCAACTTTGTTTTTTTTAGTATTGAGTTGTTTATTCTTGGTCTTTTGCCTTTTCATATAAACTTTAGAATCAGTTTTCTGGGATTTTGTTTGGGATTGAATTGAATCTGTTGACCAAGTTGGGAAGAATAGACAACAGAAACTTTAACGATATCGAGTCTCCCAAGCCATAAAAACAGACTATTTTTTTGATTTATTTAGATCTTCCTTGATTTCTTCTTCTTCCTCATCTTTTTTTTTTTTTTTTTTTTTTTGTGGCAGGGGTCAGCTGGCTGATACAGGGATCATGCTTGATTATTCTTATTGGTGTTTAGTAGTTTTCTGTATATAGAGTCTATATGTATTTTGTTAGATTTATCCCTACACATTTCTTTATAAGTTTCCCTGAAGCACTGCTTTAGCTGCATCCCACAAATTTTTACAAGTTGGTTGATAGTGCTGTTCTCATCAACTGTATCCTAGCTTATTTTTTATCTGCCTCATCTATTAATTACGGAAGGATGAGTATTGAAGTCTCCAACTATAGTAGTGGATTTGTTTATTTCTTCTTACAGTTCTATCAATTTTTGCTTTCTGCATTTTGACACTCTGTTGTTTGGCAAACTGTTAGCATTGAAACATCATTATGTTATCATTATGTGATGCCTATCTTTATCCCTGATATTTTGTCTTTTTTTTTATTGACTCATAATTGATTATACGTATTTTGGGGGTTCAGTGCTGATATATGTTGATCAAATCAATATTATTAACATATACATCATTGTAAATCATACTTATTCTTTATGTCCCTTATCAAATCTCTCCCCATCCCCCTCTGGCTCCCCCCTCCCACCTCTGATAACACTAGATTTCTTCTCTCCCTCTGAAAGAGTAACAGTTACTCTGTCGATTTGTTGCCTAGATGATCCATCCAATGCCGAGAGGTGTGTTCAGGTCCCCCACTGTTATGGTAGAGCAGATGCTTCTTCTGTCACTCTGGAATGGGCTTTGTGGAGAGAGACATCCTCTTCTTTTCTTTGATCTCTGCTGGTGACTCTCCTTGGGTCAATGCACTCGGGCCATCTGCATGGTGGTTGTGGCGTCTAGCCACTTGTGTACTATCCATGGCTTTTGTGGTGACTGTGGTGGGCCACCACATGGAAGTGGTGTTTTTGGTGTGCTCCTTGTCTGGAAATGATTTGTTTAAATTTGCATACATTAAGGTTTATTCTTTATGCAGTAGAGTTCAACAGGTCTTGACAAATAAGTATTGTCATGTCTTCACCATCTTAATATTCATAATATGAGTAGTTTCTCTGCCCTAAAGATTCTCTGTGCTTCCTCTATTCTACCCTCTCAACCTCTCCAAAATCCCTGGTGAAACTAATCTTTTTATTGTCTCTATAGTTTTGCCTTTTTCAGAATGTCATATAATCGGGATCATAAAGTATACAGCCTTTCAGACTGGCATATTTCACTTAACTTCCATGGTTTTTCATGGCTTGATGGCTCTATTTTTGTGGGAGGAGGGGTCGGTCACTGGCTCTGTCTGTTTTTACATTCTAAGATATTGTTGTGTAGCAGTTGGGTGGGAGGGGGAAAGGGAAAGGGGAAGGAAGCAGGGTGGGAGAAGGAGGAAGGGTGGTGTGGTTGAGTCCCATGGCATCCCCCTCATTCCTGCAGGGGAGACCAGGGGGCTTCCTGTGGTGGCTAGGTGGTCATTGCTGTGCCGGTGCAGGTGTCAGGGAACCTGGGGCACTTCTTGCAGCAGCTCAGTGTCATCACTAGGCTGGTTGTGGGTGTCAGGGGGCATGGCTAAGGCCCCTGGCTCTCCCCTCTCCCTGGCTTGGGGGCCCAGGGAGCTTCTGGTACTTCTAGGTTTTATAGGTGTTCTTTGGTGAAGTGAGACCTCTACTAGTTAATATTAAACTTTGTCTCTAGTCTGTGGTTATTTTATTTTTTATTTCAGTTCTGTGATGGATTATTTGCTGTTCCCACTACTTAAACTGCACTAGAACTAATTTGTTGTCCTTTGCTTACTTCTAAAATGGGGGAACTTCCTATGGAGACCAGCACTTGAGCCCTGAGGTTGAGCTAAATTGCTGCTTTGCTGCTGATTCCCTGGGGAAGGCTTTTTGTGCAGCTCAGGTTTTAACTGTTGACTTTGTAGGTACTTCTGGGTCTCATGAGATCCAGTACACCTGGGTTGTATAAAAACTCTGGTATGGACCTGAGTCTTTTCAGCAAACTGCACCCCCTGCAGTTCTATATTCCTGACCAGTCTCCACTGAGTGGTCCTGTGCCAATTGGAGAGCAGATCAGCTGTCCTTGCTGTGCTGCAGTGTTCCCCTGGTGGGCCTGTCTCCCCCACCACCCATACGCCAAACACTTCCCATGGGATGGGCCATGTGCTGGTCCCTTGCGATGACTCACTGGCCTCTGAGTGGCTCCCTTTTCCAGTTGTTGTGGCCCCTTGCTCCTATGTGGGTCCACGGGAACCCTGTTAGTGGTCTTGCTGGCCTGAGGGCCACCAAGGCTGTCTTCTCCCCTGCTGCTTCCAAGCAACTTCATATGAAGGGCACAGCTGTGGCTTTTGCCAGCTCTTGCTCCATGTGCTCAGCAGCTCCAGCCTTGAAACAGCCAGGGCTTGAAATGTGGGGAGCAGTCCTTTCTTTCTCTCGTCTTGGCTTCTCCTGCCTTCATGTACTCTGCAGGTCTTTCCTCCTCTTCCCCTGAGCTGTAGCAGCCCCAGCTTGGCTGTTGTTGCTTTTTAATAGTTGTAAATGGGTTGATTTGTGGGAGAGCATGACAATGGGGATCATCTATTCTGCCATCTTAACTGGAAGCCATCCCTGATATTTTAACTTGTTCTGTAGTCTGCTTTGTCTGAAGTTAATGTAACCTACTCCAGCTTTCATTTGATTGGTGTTAGCATGTTATATCTTTCTCCATTCCTTTATTTTAAGCTATTTGAGTCTTTATATTTGAAGTGGATGCCTTGTAGATGATATATAGTTGGGTCTTATTGTCTTATTTTTTTATTCAGTCTGATAATTTGTTTTTTAATTGATGTTTATGTGATCCACATTTAAAGTGATTATTAATGTGGTTGCATTAATATCTACCATGTTTGTAGTGGTTTTCTATTAATTGCATATGTTCTTTGTTTCCCTATTTTTCCTCCTTGTTTCCTTCTTTCTTTGTTTCTTTCTCTGGTTTTAAAAACATTTGTACTGTGGTAAAATATATATAACGTAAAATTTACCATTTTTTTCATTTTCGAGAGTATGGTTCAGTGGCAGTAAGTACATTGACATTGTGCAACCATCATATTCATCTATCTCCAGGACTTTTGCATCTTCCCCAACTGAAACTCTGCACCCATTCAACGGTAGCTCCGTATTTTCCTCTGCCTGTAGCCTCCGGCAATCACCATTCTACTTTCTGGCTCTATGAATTTGACTAGTCTAGGTAACTCATGTAAGTGGAATCATAATATTTGTACTTTCATGACTGGCTTATTTCACTTTGCATAGTGTCTTCAAGGTTCATCCATGTTATAGCATGTGTATGAATTTTCTTCTTTTTAAAGGCTGAATAATATTTTATTGTATGTATGTACCATCTTTTGTTTATTTATTCATACTCCAGTGAACACTTGTGTTGCTTCCATCTTTTGGCTATTGTGAATAATGCTGCTATGAACATGGCTGTATATCTGTTCAAGTCCCTGCTTTCAGTTCTTTTGGGAATATATACAGAGTAGAATTTCTGGATCACAATTTTAACTTTTTAAGGAATCTTCATACTGTTTTCCACGGCAGCTGCACTATTTTAAATTTCTACCAGCAATGCACAAGGATTTCAATTTCTCCACATCCTTGCTAATGCTTGTCTTCAGTTGTTGTTCCTGTGGTTGTTGTTTTTAATAATACCCATCCTAATTGGTGTGAAGTGTGTCTCATCGTGGTTTTATTTGCATCCCCCTAATGATTGGTGATATTGAGCATCTTTTTATGTGTTTATTGGCCATTTGTATATCTTCTTTGGAGAAATGTCTATTCAAATCTTTTGCCAATTTTTATTTTTATTTATTTATCACAAGGATTTCAATTTCTCCACATCCTTGCTAATGCTTGTCTTCAGTTGTTCTTCCTGTGGTTGTTGTTTTTAATAATACCCATCCTAATTGGTGTGAAGTGTGTCTCATCGTGGTTTTATTTGCATCCCCCTAATGATTGGTGATATTGAGCATCTTTTTATGTGTTTATTGGCCATTTGTATATCTTCTTTGGAGAAATGTCTATTCAAATCTTTTGCCAATTTTTAAATTGGGTTGTTTGTTTTATTGTTGCATTGTAGGACTTCTTTATATATTCTGGATATTAATCCCTTATCAGATATGAGTATATGATTTGCAAATATTTTCTCATGTTCTCTGGTTTGCCTTTTTACTCTGTTCTGTTTTCTCTGGTTTTAATTGAGCATTTTATATGATTCTTTTTTATCTCCTCTCTTAGCATATTGATTATAGGTCTTTAAAAAAATTTTAAGTGTTTGTCCTAGTTTCCAATACATTTTACATCAAAATCTACCTTCAAATAACACTCTACTTCTTCACATGTAGTGCAGCTACATATAGCAGAATATTTCCAATTTCTTCTCCCATCCTTTTTCAAAAATATGTGTTTATTTTATTTTTGGTGGCTGGGCAATGCAATGATCAAACCCTGGACCTTGGTGTGATCAGTACCATGCTCTAGCCAACTGAGCTGATGGCCAGCCCTCCCTCCCATCCTTTATGACATATCTGTCACTGATTCACTTACTCATATGCTAAATGAGTCATGTTCAAGGAGCAATTGTTGAGCTCCTCCTGCCTCTTCTCCATAGAAACAAACCTTCTTAACTCAAAGGAGCATGCCACAGCTTTGAAAGAGCTACTCAGCATTGTCCTTAGGGAGGCAGCATCCACAAGTTGCTGAACGACTAGACAAATTAATTTATTTTTGTTTTCATCCCACCCCACTGCTCAGCGAGCTCATTCTATTCTCTAACATAAATGAGATGTCAAAGATTCATGTTTGTTTTAATGTACCAAGAACCTGGGTGAAAACCTTCTAGAAATTAATACTCACATAAAGCAGCCTGTCCACTGTTGAAGAGACCATAGAGAAATAGAGGCGGCTAAGAGTAAAAGTTCAGAGCTCATGTCTTATCTCTTAAAGTCACAGGAGTTGGGTGGGAGGTGCAGCTGTTTCAAAGGTCAATTTAAAAATAGTCATATACATTAGATACGTAGGGATAAGGTCCTAATCTAGAAATGATCTGTCTTTATTTGAAAATAAGTATCTGCCAAGTATTATTCTATATGTTTTATAAATAGCTCTAATCTTTGCACTTATTCTACAAATACAGGTGACCTTATTCCTCCTTGACCTATGAAGAAAGTGAGGCACAGCATGTCAATGACATCCCTGAAGTCACACTGGCTGTGCAGAGTTAGGTTCCAATCCACACCTTCCGAAGCTAACACATGGGCTCTCTCCACTCTACCTGCTTACCTTTCCTTTAGTATCTGAAGGTACTAGGGGCCCAGAAATACATTAATTTAATTAATGTTAATCATACAGGACTTCTCTGACCTCTAACACCATTTTTCAATTGTAGACTGCAGGATTTTGACCCTGTTTCATTGTGTCTTGTTTCTGTTTTCACAGCACATAAAATCAGATCTATGGTGTGTCAAATACTTTCTCATAATTGTGATGATGAGAATTATAACTCTATTAGTCTCACACACAAAAAAGTGCATGACTTTTAAGAAACAACTTGACCTTTGGTGGGAGGGTTATTTCTTCTTAAAAACACTGGTGAAAACACAGGGCCAATGCTTATCGTTCATCACCTGAAAAGTGATGGAGTATATGAACTCTGTCTTGGGGTGAGCCTATCTCGCACTCGGGAGAGTGCAGCCCTGGGAGCACAGCGACGCTCCCACTGCGGGTTCAGATCCTATATAGGACTGGCCAGTGCGCTCACTGGCTGAGCGTGGTGCAGGGGACACCACACCAAGGATTGCGATCCCCTTACCGGTCAGGAAAAAGACAAAAAAAAACCCCAAAACTCTGTCTTAGCAGGTGGATTTCACTGCATTGCATTTCCTGAAGTCATGGAAGCATTTCTGAGGCAGCTGGGGCTTCTTTTAGTAATAGAGGTATCTTGATTCAACTCAAGCACATGGCCCTGAAAAATGACATGGTTGTTCATCACCACTGACACAGAATCTTCTCCCCCAGCTTTAACTACAGAGATGTCTGAATTCAGCTCTGAGGCTGTATTAATGTATGAGTGGAGGAGTGAAAGAAAATCCATCATGAGAACTAGAAATCTGCAAGATCATTGGGAACCCTGATTATTTCTGGACGGTAAAGGTGAGACCCAGAAAAGACATAGGGCCGACAGAAGATAATGTAATTCTGGAGGCCCATCTGTCAACCAGCCTTTCCTTAAAATGTGCGTGCACATGGGAGCTGGTAAGTGATTTACAAAAGCTAAGCCAAGGCTTTTTGATTCTGTGCACACCTGTTCTCTTTCCCACCTCCACGCTCATAATTCCTCCCTCAGCGCCCACACTCCCTGCTTCTCACCTCTGCTTGCCCACCTTTGCTAGGCCAACGCCTGTTTTCTGCCTTAGCTTTTCTCTCCCAGAAACTTCCACCCAAGCTGAGACTGTGCTTCTTCCTCCACCATAGTGCACATCTGTCTCTCTGCACCATTTCAGCATACTGTGCACCTGTCTCCCACTCTGAAGTGCAAATTGACTTGGGGCAGGTTTGGGGCCTTCTGTTTGTTCTTCAAGCACGAAGCACAGAACTTGGCATGGAGTAGGTGCTCAATAAAAATGTTGAATGAATACTAAATACATGAGTAAACCCATAACAAAGTTAAATTTCAAAAGTCGTTTTTAAAAGTCATGCATGAAGGAATCAACATGTTTTTTTTTTTTCTGGATGGGAAAACTAGCAAACCCATGGGACACATGGAAAAGTAGTATAGGGCTATGAAGACATCTCTTCCCAGGGACTGAGACCCAGAAGGGCAGTTAGGGTGCAGTGCTCCAGCTGTTCTTCCAGGGAAAAGTGAGAATGGGTGAGTGAACATGAATTTATCCAAGGAGTTTCAGTCAGGACACTAATAACTTTATTGCCTTAGGAGAAAATAAACTTTGAACTCGCCCTTAGAAACTTTTCTAGTTTCCTTCCCATACAATATTTAAGACACACTTATACTAAAAAATTATTTGTTGTTTATCTGAAATTTTATTTTGTCTGTCAAATCTGCAAACCCTACTTCACATCTCTCTTTCCTCTGCTAAGGCAGAGTGTGATGGTGCCAGCCAGCTGATTTCATCTATTAGCCTCCTTTCCTCTATGGCCCACGTTGCTCAGCAAAGCTATTATAATAGAGGGTTTTCAGGTTAAACAAATGCAGTTTAACTGGACATCATGTTTTTTACCTGACCATCCTGATTTGAAGTCAAAAGTCCTGATTCCCAGACCCAGTGTTACCACCCACCCTACTGCATGGCCCTGAGCAGCCAGGTAACTTCCCTGAGCCTGTCTTTGCAAGGACCCAATAGATGTAAAGGTACCTTGTAGGCTTAAAGTGCATGAATGTATTTGTTGTTTTTGTGTTTTTGTTATCTGGCTCTTCTACTTTGCAGGCTCAGAGTGAAAGGCTACATTTAATATTCACCTCTGACTCTTCAGAGCATCCCACTGAGGCCCTGACCTATGGTACATAGAATCACATGTTTATTGACACAATAAGCCAATGCAATCCATCCCCTGGTGGAGTCTCACCCCGGATGCCCGGAAGGGTCAGTTATGTCTATCTGCTAAAACTAGCCAGGGGCAGACAGGAGGAGGGAGTTCAATCTGTGTGCCCCAGGCATTGAGGCATTAGGAGTCATGGTTAGATGATCCCAGGGAGCAGTGGGAGTTGACTGTAGAAATGGTTTGCGATGCAGTTGTAGGGTTCAGATGGTGAAATGCAATGGCCATGAGAATCACGTGGGGGTCTTGTTAAAATGCGGACTCTGATTTCAGCAGGTCTGGGGCATTTCTATCAAGCTCCAAGGTGATGTTGGCGCTGCCCGTCCATGAACCTCACTTCAAGTAGCAAAGATCTAGAGTCAATCTCCACTCCCCAGGACTGGAGGGTCTAGCGTGTAGCCACTGTGGCAGTGAGTGCAGGATCCTCACTGTGATCTCTCCCACGAACTGAGCCATGAGGGTAATAGCAGGAGTCAGAGCCAGCGGTTCTCAGCCATGGTGAACATTAAAAATCTCGGAGTTTTAAAAATCCTCCTATGCTCAGGCCCTATCCCCAAACCATTGATAATCTCTGAGAGTACCATATTTTTTAAGTCTCCCATTCTTCTGAGCTGTTTCTGGTGACATCATCTGCCTTCCCAGGGACTGACTTAGACATAAGGTGGGATTCCATCCTGGCCAGGTGCTTTGGGGTATGATTTCGTTGCTGGCAGCACAGGGAGGAAAGAGCCTGTTCTTCAGTGCGACATTACCCCATCTGCTTTTTTTTGTTTGTTCTATTTATTTATTTATTTATTTATTTATTTTAATTCTAAGATGTTGTAGAGCAGTCGGGGGTGTAGGAGAGGAGAAAGGGGAGGGGAATATGGTGGGAGGAGGAGGGGGTGTGGTCGAGGCCTGTGGCTCCTCCCCAACTATGGCTCAGGAGCCTGAGTACTTCCAGCAGTGGCTCTGTGGTCATGCCTGGGCTGGATGTAGATTTGGGGGTGTGTGGCTGAGACCCCCAGCCCCCATTACACTGGCTCGGGAGCACAGGGCAGTTCCGGCGGCAGCTTACTGGTTGTTGCTGGGATGGATGCAGACATCAGTGGGCAGGGCTGAGGCCCTCGGCACCCCCACCCTGGCTTGGGAGACTGGGGGTTTCCAGACCTTCTAGGTGTTACAGATGTTCTTTGGGGGTGGTAGACCTTTACTGGTTAATATCAGAACTTTGTCTCTGATCTGTGGGGTTTTTGTGTTTTCTTTAAGTTGTGTGTTGGATTATTAGCTGACCCCACCACTTAAACTCTGCACTGGAACTAATTTGTTGTCCTTTGCTTACTTCTAAGATGGTGGAACTTCCTGTGGGGACCAGGCACATATAAGCCCTGTAGTTGAGCTAAATTGCTGCTTTGCAGCTGATTCTCTGGGGAAGGCTTTTTGTGCAGCTCAGGTTTCAATTGTTGACCTTGTAAGCACTTTCAGGTCTTGTGAGATGGCATACACCTGGGCTGAGTAGAAACTCTGATCTGGGCTTGAGTCTTTTCAGCAAACTGCACCCCCTGCAGTTCTATATTCCTGACCAGTCTACACCAAGTGGGCCTGTGCTGATTGGAGGTCAGGTCAGCTGTCCATGCTGTGCCCCAATGTTCCCCCCGTGGGCCTGTCTTCCCCAACCCCCACACTCTAAACCCTTCCCATGGGGCAGGCCATGCACCGGTCCCTTGCAATGACTCACTGGCCTCTGAGTGGCTCCTTTTTTTCAGTTGTTGTGGCCCCTCCTATGTGGGTCCACAGGAACCCTGTTAGTGGTCTTGCTGGCCTGGGGGCCACCAAGGCCCTCTTCTGCCATGCCACCTCCAAGAGCTTTTGCCAGCTCTTGCTCCGTGTGCTCACCAGGGCAGGTAATCAGGGCTTGAAACAGAGCGATCCTTCTTTCTCTCATTGTGGCTTCTCCTGCCTTCATGAATTCTGTGGGTCTCTGCTCCTCTTCCCCTGAGCTCTAGCAGCCCCAGCTTGGCAGTTGTTGCTTTTTAATAGTTGTAAATTGGTTGACTGTGGGAGAGGGTGACTCTGGGGCCACCTATTCTACCATCTTGATTCCAAATCTCTCTGTCCCATCTGCTTTCGATGCTGTCTTATAAACCAAGAGGTAAGTCTTGACATGCTGAAGACAGAAGAGCTCAAATCTGGGAAGTTCCTGGGTCCTTGATGTTAACCTTCAGGACTGCTTTTCTTTGAGACAACAAATATTCTTTGTGTAGGGTTTTCTACTACTTGGTGGACAAAAATATTTATCTGTCAAGAACTGGGCTGGATACTTTGTACGTATCATTCCATTTAATCCTCGCAATAGTCCTTCAAGGTCAGTACTATCATCCCCATTTTAAAACAAAGAAATGTAGGCCTGGAGGAGGAATAAACAGTGTAACATATAATATAGAATTTAACTGTATTGTGTTTATAAGGAAGGCTCAGTACTTTAG
>NW_007733319.1:10057-11147 GCF_000696425.1 Galeopterus variegatus | reverse complement strand
TTCCAGTTTCTGAGCTAGAATTTTTCAATGTTGCTAGAAGTTCATTGATTTTAATGATTTTTAAAATTTATTTATTTTTTGGACTTTTAAAATTGAAACATAATTGATTATACACATCTGTGGGGTATAGATTTGAATATCAGTACCCGTGTACAATACGTAGTGATCAAATCAAGATAATTAGTATACTCATGTTTATAAAATGTAATCAATCTTTGTGACCCTTAACAAATTTCTCAATAACCCTCCTCTCGCTCCCCCTTTCCCACCTCTAATAGCCACAGTTCTCTTGTTTTATTTATTTATTTTTTTTGGTTTTGAGAGTTCAGTGTATTATTGTGATTATTGTTTCTCTCTCTCTCTCTCTCTCTCTCTATTCATATTTATTTATTACCTCCCACTTATGAGTGAGGACATGCAATATTTCTCTTTCTGTGCCTGACTTATTTCACTTAACATAATTTTCTGTAAGTTCCACTGAGTATATGTACCACAGTTTTCTTATCCACTCATCTGTTGATGGACATTTAGGTTGGTTCCAACTCTTGGCTATTGTAAATAGAGCTGAGATTAAAATGGGAGTGTAGGTATCCCATTGACTTAGTGATTTCCATTCCTTCGTTACAGAACAGACTTCCGAGAAACCAAGCATCACTCAAAGGGCTGGAGAACTCAAAGATTTTTTACACCAGCAGGCCCAGAGTTCACACTCCAAAGTGTGAGCCCTGACTCCAAGCTTGCAAAGGGTTATATAGGTTACATTCTTCCAGGGTTGTCGGTTTTGTTTTCTCGAAATCCATGCGGTGGGGGCTAAGCTGGTACAAAAGGCAGTCAATGTTACAAAAGCAAAACAAAAAACAAAAAGCAGAAGTACAGGTGCAGGTTTAAATTTTTCTGGGCTTGTCCGTATCATTTGTTTTTCTGGGCTTGTCCATATCATACCCAGCAGTAGGACTGCTGGATCGTATGGTAGCTCTATCTGTAGTTGTTTGAGGAACCTCCATACTGTTTTCCATAAAAGCTGCACTGATTTACAGTCCCACCAACAGTGTAGGAGGGCTCCCCTTTCTCTACATCCTCACCAGCATTT
>NW_007733319.1:2956-8145 GCF_000696425.1 Galeopterus variegatus | reverse complement strand
TTTTTTTTTCTTTTTTCTTTTTTTGATGGCTAGCCAGTTCAGCAATTCAAACCTGTGACTGTGGTGTTATAAGAGTATACTCTAACCAACTAAGCTAACTGGCTAGCCCTGGTTTATCAGTTTCTGGGTAGGGTGTTGAAGTTCCCAACTATAATCGTAGATTTGTTTATTCCTCCTTTCAGCTCTCAGTTTTCACTTTACCTATTTTGAGGCTCTGCATACACATTTAGGACTGCAATATCTTCTTGATGGATTGAGCTGTCCACCAGTGCCCTGTGGTATAGAGGGGGCTGCATGACCCAGGACTTTGCTGCTGCTGCTGTGGGTGGATTTGCCAACTCCTCAGTGCCCCAGTAGTAGGGCAAGGATTGAGGCTTCTCACTGGATTTCTGTTGGACTTCCTATTTCATGGTCCTTTGGACAGAGTTCAGAATTTTCTTGGAATTTATGTTTATGCCTATTTACAGTTCTGGGTTGCAAGTTTCTTCAGTACCCAGTCCAGGAGCATATGGGAGATAAAAAGAAAAACTAGGGAAGTCACCATGTTGTCATTACTCAGATATTGTGTAGTATCATACAGAATATTTTCACTTCCCTAAAAAGTGCTCTGCCTATTCCATCTCCATCTTTGAAAAATAGTTTTGCTGGATATAAGATTTTTTATAAGATTCTTGGTTGACAGTATTTTTTTCCCCAGCACTTTCACTATGTCATTCCACAGCCTCTGGCCTTCATTGTTTCTGATAAGAATCAGCTGACAGTCTTATGGGGTTTCCTTTGCACTTGATGATTTCACTTTTGTCTTGCTAATTTCAAGATTTTGTTTTTTGTCTTTCAACATTTTTGCTATAATTGATGGGACTGATAGTGACCCTTGCTTTTTATCTTTGTTGGGTTCATTGAGCTGTTTAGATGTGTAGATTAATGCTTTTTATCAAATTTTGGAATTTTTTGTCCATTATTTCTGTGGATATTTTTTCTGTCCCTTTTTTTCTCTCCCCTTTGGTATGCCCCATTTTATGGTTTTATGCATGCCAATGTGTTGATAGTGTCCCACATTTCTCTCAGTCTCTGTTCATTTTTATCATTCTTTTCTTTTATTCATCATATAATCTGTATCAATTGATCTTAAGTTGCACTGATTCGTTCTTATACCAGCTCAAATCTATTCTTGTGCCTCTCTGTTGATTTTTTTATTTCAATTATTTATAGAGTTTATATTTGAGATTTAAAAAATAGTTTCTCTCTCCTTATCGATATTCTCTATTTAATGAGACATTGTCATGATAACTTCCTTTAATCCGTAAGCATACATTCCTTTACATCTTTGAACATATTTATATTAGTTGTTTTGAAGTCTTTATCTGCCAATTCCAGCATCCGGGCTCCCTCAAAGGCAGTTTATATTGCCTACCCTTTCTTTTCTGGCATATGCGTCAAATTTTTCTGTTCTTATTTCTTATAATTCTTGTTAAAAACTGGAGAGTTTAGATAATACATTGTGGCAGATCTGGATATTGATCCCCCCACCACTGTTTGCTTGTTTATTTGTTCATGATTTGGCTGGACTAGTTCAATGAAATCTACTTATTCCATAGTCTGCAGCTTCTAATGTCATTCCTCAGATGGTACAGCCTTGGGCATCCATGTAGTCTTTCTGACCACTGGGGATGGCTGGTTTCAAATGGGTTCTCTTTTACTGTCTTCTTTCCTGATCTTCCCATTAAGCTTCTGGCTGATCTGTTTCTACTAGTGTCACACTCAGATATTAGTCTTCATTAATTGCTATTTGTCTGTGCTATTGTTTTTAACAACACCCTGGAACATAAATTGATTCAGTTGAAGTCAGCTGGAGCACAGACCTTACAAATCTCCTCTCTCTCACCGAGCAGTGTTCCACAGCTCCTCTGGAGCGTCCACCCTCTCTGTGTCGAGTCAATAAATATGATTTTGTTGGACTACAGGCTTGTCCCTGGTGGGTTTTATATGTTTAAGCTTTAACAGAAGGGAAATGGTCCCTTCACTTTGTCCTGGGCGGAGAAAGGGGTGGTGATTTTTTTGTTTGTATGTTTGTTTTTTAATATATTTGACTTGATAACCAATTTCAGATCCCAGGTGACAGAAAGGAACCCAGAAGACTGGATTCTTGATACAACCATCTGTGAGATGTGGAAACATATCCTCAAACCATTTCTAGCTGTGGCAGAGTCTCAGCTGTGTTCTGAGGGTAAAATTGCCCATGATTGCCTCTTACCACATTTCAAATCAGCCCCTAACTCCGCCTCCCCATATTATTAGGTATTTTCTTGTAACAATCCCACACAAAGACTTATATTCTCATTTGTGAATTGAGCACAGCAATCTTTCATTTAATGAAATTGTCATCTCTAAAGTTATTAAAAATGCTAATATTTTCCACCTAAGGAACTTTTGCAGATAATTACAGAAAACAAGAGTTAGGAGCTTTGTGACTTGGTTAATGCAGTCTGTCTGAATTATCAAACTAGTGTATTACCTTAGTACCTTGAATGCGGACCAGGTACTCATGTTTCACACGTTTGCTTATTCATGCATTCACTCAAACATTTATCCAGAGCCTGCATAAGGCAAATGCTGTCCTAGGTCCTCAGAACTTAAAGATGAATTAGACACAGCTCCTGCCTCCCAGAGCTTGCACTGAGGTTGGGAGGAGAACCAGGGAGCAGCCGATGGGAAGGGGTGAAAGTCTCCATCAATGAGGAAGTCAAGAACTCCAAGGCCAGAGTGTCTACAGGCACATTGAAGCCAGCCGGGACGGTGCAGGCCACGAGGCGGAGGGTGGACAGTGAACAAATGGCCACATCCCTGAGGAAAGAGGGAGCGCAGGCCGGATGTCTGCAGCTTACAGAACCGAGGAGGCATAGGATGGCTGAACCAGGATGGAGGACAGTGGGTCTGGAGATACTTACAGTAGTGAGGAGCTCCCCTCAATGTGTGCTGGAGACTGAGCAGCCTCTGCCACCTCACCCTCGTCCCCAGTGAAGGGATAGGAAGTGAGGTACAGCATCCAGAGACGACATTGCGGATGAAGAGGGATTTATCCTGGTCTAAAGGTCCAGAGAGCCTACAGGGAGGGGTGGTATTGGAGGAGAGGGAGGCAACGAGAGGAGAGATAGAAGGAGAGGATTTGGGAGCAGTATGGTGCTTCTCTCCTCAGTGGAGGCTGTAGCAGCTGCAGCGTGTGCAGTGACTATAATCGTAGATTTGTTTATACACAGGGACTGTCTGTGTCCATGGCGTCCGTCTGTTTTGAGGAGTCCTAGGCTGGGTTGCCAGTCTGAACAGCCAGGAGGGTTGGCCTGGGGGCAGGTGCTGGATCTGCAGCAGCATGCGAGGCCTTGGTAGATTGAACACCCTGTTGAAAGCCCTGGGGTGACATAGGCAGAGGCCAGAGTGGTTCTGACCCCTTGGAATGTCCCGGTTGCCCTGGCAGGGATGTTAGCTGCATCAGACCTCAGCCCCTTCTTTAGTGTCGTCTCAAACCATTCTTCTGTTTGGCGGCAAGCCCTAGAGCCTCGTAGAAACTCAGTTCATCATTATTAGCTGAGTACCTACTGTGCGTTGAGCGCGCGCTAAGAACTGTATGCACAGCACTCACCTAGACCGTTGCGATCCCCGCCCTCATGGTGTTTTAATGTGGGAAAGAAGACAGACATTAAATCGCAGTTCATCATTATTAGCTGAGTACCTACTGTGCGTTGAGCGCGCGCTAAGAACTGTATGCATAGCACTCACCTAGACCGTTGCGATCCCCGCCCTCATGGTGTTTTAATGTGGGAAAGAAGACAGACATTAAATCAGGGATTATAAGAGCAACGAGGGGGACAAGAGTCAAGTACAGGTTACCTGAGGAGAAGGTCAAGGGACATCTACCTCGTGTGGGTCCACAGAGTCCGTGTTGTGAACCTCCTCACTGAGCTGCAGAAGAGAGGTGCAGCCCAGCACCGTGTCCCCGGCACCATGGTAGAAGGGGCGGGACACAGCACTCACACACTCACGATCCAAAAGAACTTTGAAAGAGTTCTTTACTCCAAGTTCTGGCCACACCTCTTGTCCTTTCAGAGAACAGTCACAGGAAAGTTCAGGAGCAGAGTCCCTTGACTATTCAACTCGTCTTTGGTCACCCAGGATCTCTTTGACAGCTCCCGGAGCTCCCCATCTCCAACCCCTGTTGCAGTCACGGGTCCACACACCTGCCTCCTGTAGACCCCTCTCCTTCCTCTTCCGAGCAGTCTGGTCTGCAGGATCCCACCTCTTCTCCCGACCCCTGTTTCAGTAGACAGGCCTTCTGTTCTGTCACATTCCACTCAGATGAGGTGGGGAAGGACTGCTTTGGAACTTGAGAGTAGAGCATCTACCAGCCCCTTGAGAGGCTTTTGCCCACATCCTCCTTCTAGAAAATCACAGCATCATAGGCCAAAAGAATCCCTGCTGCCCCCTCAATGTTGACACCTGTACTAGTCAGCTGGTTGCCCACCAAGACCTTTCTCTCCTTCTAAGGCAGCAGGGTTGCCACTGGACACAGCCGCCCAGGCATGGACTGCATTTCCTGAGTGTGATCCTGTTGCTGATTTCTGTTCATGGGAGGGAAGCGATGCTTGCCGTTCCCAGGCCTGGGTCTTAAAATCCTGTGCACGTACACCACCACCCGGAGCACAGACCGGCGGCAGCCTGGCTTTGATGATACGGGCGAGGGGGGCGAGGATTTGCAGGGCCCTGCACCTCTGAATGGCTCAAAAAATAGAGCTGCTCCACCCGTCTGCATCACACAAGTCTGGACTGGAAACGAGAGAGAAAAACTTACTTGTTTTTTAAACCACAACAGTGTTGGGTCTTTTCCTCTAAGTAATACAAATCTTATTACCAAAATGTCCCTGTTTTCTAGCTGAAAGAGAAGAGACCCTATCCCCTGATTAAAGGGTACATTTTACAGTCTTGTCCGTCTGGACTGGAAACGAGAGAGAAAAACTTACTTGTTTTTTAAACCACAACAGTGTTGGGTCTTTTCCTCTAAGTAATACAAATCTCATTACCAAAATGTCCCTGTTTTCTAGCTGAAAGAGAAGGGACCCTATCCCCTGATTAAAGAGTACATTTTACAGTCTTGTCCGTCACTTAAGTGCCAGTCAAGCATACAATCACCTGCTGTG
>NW_007733319.1:0-427 GCF_000696425.1 Galeopterus variegatus | reverse complement strand
CAGAAATCACCTCTCTCTCTGATTCTCTTGGATATAAACAATTTCTTCCTTTCTGTGTTTCAATTATTTTCTTCATTTATAAATTATTATTTTTATTATTGACTTTAAAGAATTTATTTCAACTTCACTCCTGTATATATAGGAATGGGAATATATATTATTCAAATTATTATTTTTTACATAATTGATATCCAATGTACCTGCCACCACCTTGAGAAAAAAAATTACCAAGACAGTGAAACCCCTCTGTAGCCTTCCTGGTTTGCATCAGTCTTTCTCCCCTCAAGAATCACTGCTGTCCTAAATCTGATATTGATTCTCACCAAGGTGCCCAACTTATACAAATGTGATCTTGCAATAAAACCGTCTTGCTTGTTTCTCTCAATATCATGATTTTAGGACTCTCCTCACTTCATGCAAGTGATTC
>NW_007733318.1:113126-113361 GCF_000696425.1 Galeopterus variegatus | reverse complement strand
AAAACTTATTAAAGAAAACATAGGAGAAACCCTTCAGCAAATAGGGCTGGGCACAGATTTCCAGCAATTATACAGTAAAAAACCAAATAACCCAAGTAATATATGGGCAAAGGAGCTGGATAGACATTTTTCAAAGGAAGACATGCATATGGCCAACAGATACATGAGAAAATGCTCAGCATCACTAGTCATTAGGGAAATGCAAATTAAAATCACATTGAGATACCACTTCACC
>NW_007733318.1:109589-111951 GCF_000696425.1 Galeopterus variegatus | reverse complement strand
TGGAACCAACCTAAATGTCCATCGATGGATGACTGGATAAGGAAACTGTGGTATATACACAGCATGAAATACTACTCTGCCATAAAAAAGAATGAAATACTCTCATTTGCAACAACATGGATGAACCTGGAGAAACTTATGTTGAGTGGAATAAGCAAAGCACAGAAAGAAAAATACCACATGGGTGGCTCACTCTTATGTGGGAGCTAAGAGAGAAAGAAGGAAGGAAAGAAAGACCACAGTAGTGCATTGGTCTTACAGAGGGAGGGAACATTCCTAGGGCTACAAAGTGGAGTGGGGAGGAAGGGGGGAGGGGAAGGGAGGTTGATTGATAATTGGGTGGGGGACACGGGGTACAGAAGTAATTTCTGGTAATGGGTATGCTGTCAGTAGGAATCTGGCCCTCACATCATGGGTCCGAGGGGTGACTATTAGCTTTGTATCTCATGAATATTCATAATAAAAATATAAATAAAAGAAGAAAAGAAAATATAAAAGCAAGGTGAGAGATATGAGGACACAGTGAAAATAGATAAAATAAGTTTAATAGTAGCTTATTTTTTATTTCTTGAAAGAGATTATGGAAAGGCAACATTAAAAAGTATAATGGATGACATTTTTCTAGAATTGTTTAAAGACACCACACCAATTACAGTATCAATAATTCCAAGTAAAACAAATGAAAATCGGTGTAAATATACTTCTGAATATCAAAGATAAAGAGAAGATCTTACAAATTGCTAAAGAGAATTCTACCATTTATTCATTGGCATGCTATAGCTTTTTGAACATTTTTTCAGGCAGCAGAAATTACTTACGGTTTTTGGTATGTGGATGCTTTCTTGATAACATTATAAAGCCCCCTGTCCTCTGTTCTTATTTTATTGGCAAACTGTAGCAATGAAGTCTGCAAGTGTGTGTGAAGAGAGTGGGGTTGGGGGTAGTGACCTCTGCTTTCATTGCCAAATCTTTACCATAAATTGCATCATTATGTGCTTTATATCTTGCTTTTTTCCTCCATCATTAAATCATGAGCATTTTCCATATTGCTAAATGGTTGTTATAATTATCATTTTAATGGCTTCATTATATCCCATCAAATTTATTTCATTATAATTTCCTAAGTCATTCCTCCCTTATTGGACATTTCAGGGCTTTATTGTCCTCAAATTTTGGTTATTACACACACTGCTGATATAATATATGTCCGTATGCATATAGCTTCATTTTATTTTAAATCTGGTCATTAGCAATAGTTTCCTGAAGTAACATTACTATATGAAATGCTATTAAGCCACTTCCCAAAAGTTATGACTTAATTTACATCTACGCCAGGCATTTTTGATATGAGCCATCATTGAGAATATGGGTCAGCACTAAGTATTATAAATTTGAATATGTCTACCAATTTTCTGGATGCAAAAGGTATTTTTATTTAAATAATAAAATGGAACATATTTGCACATTTTTTATTAATTGCTTTCCTTGTTTGCTCACCAATTATCAGTACTTATGCTGTTTGAACTTATGCAAAAGCACTTATACTTTTTTGGACTCTATGTTTTTCTTACAAATAGGTAACATAAATATTCTTCTTCAGGGGTTTATTATCAGAAAAGCTTTACAGCAAACATGTAAAGAGTTGTTTGTGCTGGTGAGTTTTGCTTACTAGTGTGTTTCATAGACATAGTATGTTTCAAATCTAGTAGCACTGGCATAAGAATACTGGTGTGGCAGATGCTGTTGGCTCACCTGACGCTCATTTCTAACCCTCTCTTGTCTTGTCATTTTAAAAGATGTTGAATAAGCTAAAGTGTTCAACTACCGGACAATCGTAAAGCTGGAGGTTGCTCTATTACACAGTTCTGGCCAATAAAATGTAAGCAAAGGTATACTGGTGCCTCCTTCCTGTGTTTTCTTTTTCTACCCCCTTGAATGATTATGTGCTCTCTGGAGCTACAGCAGCCACTTTGCAATCACGGTGAGAAAGCCACGATGAGAACGGCAGATAGCATGGCTTTATTTTGTTAAGTTGCTGAAATAATGCCATGAACCTTCTACCCCCTCCCTCAAATTTATTATGTGTGTAAAATAAAACCCTATTTGTTTAAGTCATTATAGTCAGGCTTTTGTTTATGTCTGAGGGAAAATATGCCTAATTAACACATCTGAGCTGAGTGACAGGGGAGTTGGATATTTAATTTATTAACACACATTTTTAAACTAACTCAAAGCTTTATTTATAAACTTGCTACTGTGAGCCCATGATAACCGACAAAAGTAGAGGTCAGAACTTCTAAGTTTTATTTACTTGTTTCCCACATCATATTCAGAGATACAAATAAGTCTCCTAGTGCAAAAA
>NW_007733318.1:102453-109121 GCF_000696425.1 Galeopterus variegatus | reverse complement strand
TGCTACTGTGAGCCCATGATAACCGACAAAAGTAGAGGTCAGAACTTCTAAATTTTATTTACTTGTTTCCCACATCATATTCAGAGATACAAATAAGTCTCCTAGTGCAAAAATAAATTATTTTTTAAAAAATGCTCATAACATTTGACAATGGGAAAACAGAATTTAAAAGCACTCATGTGCTCATTACCCAGATAAGTCAAATTCCACTCGACAAATACGACATATATCCAAGAGACAGTCCATCCATGCCTCTCCATATCTGCCTGTTTATATTTATCCACTTACCATATATTGAGGATGTGCCATATGACAGCTATGTGCTCCATACCAGGGATATAAAGTTAAGTAAGAAACAGATACTGCTCAGTCCTTGCCTTTGAGGATTGTACTTCCAGACCAGAGGTGAGGTGTGAGAAGAGGTCATTCATAAAAAGAAATTTTTTGATACTGTATGAGAGTAAACAGACTAGAGTAGTAAAGAGAGATTAATAGTGGAGGGCAAATGGAATAAGGTTTGTGCCCAAGTCCCCACTGCCAGTGAAGGGGTACGAGTTTCTGTAATTGAGGTCTCTTGGACTAGTCTTCTCATGATAAAAACCATTGCCTGAAATAACTGGGCTGATATCTGGGATATGAAAATATTTTTACATTACAAAATCTCCATCATTTTAGCAGTTGTTGGATGGAAGTTGACAGGTAGGAAGGAATTGTCCCTAACCTATCAATATGGCATGTGCCATGAGATTTATTTCCCCCAAGGATTCATCCTTCTTTGGACCTCTACAGAGCACATGTTGCATGCTCTGTGAGATGCTGGGGATATGAATGTGTGTAAGGGGTGCTGCCTGCCCCTGAGCAGCCAGAGTCTTGCTCACAGTCACCTGTGTACTCCCCTGGCCACCTGTGACGTGGCTGACTGAGCAGGAAGGTGTGGCCTTCACTTCCTTTCTCCAACCAAGCCAGCCAATCTAGGATGAAGAAAAGCAGCCTGGAGAAAGTTTGGGGAAAGAATCAGACCTTCGAGTTGTAGCATATGGAAAGAGATTCTGAGACGTTTCTCTCTCTTTAAAAAGTGATCTTTGCTATTGACTTAAGAAAAAAACCTATTTGTGAAACATCTGTCTTTCCCCTCTGAGTACTGTTGTTATGCAGGAACAGACTCCCTTTAACTCTGAAGTAATGTCTCCTTTCTTTAGGAAAACAGGTGTCAAAACATGCAGCAAATCAAATTTTCAAGCAACCACAATAAACTTGAGGACTTTCCACTTCCTTTTATGCTTTTACCTAGAAATTTTTTTTGTGAGGCTTATGATTTCCCAGTTTGGAGTTTTGATTTTTCTTTGGATGCTTGTGACCGATCTTTTTGAATTCTTACTGCCCCATCTCTATCCTCTATAATATATGTCACCATTATTTGGGTGTGAAAATCTATTTTTTAAAAGAGTAATAATCAACTATTGATTATTTTTTATTTAGGTGAAATGTACTTTATAAACATGACGACCTCAAGACCACACTAAATTCTATCATTGTATATAGCTAGAGACAATTGTCGGGTTACAGCAGTAGGCCAGTTGTCGGCTTGAGGCAATAGCTATGCTAATTGTATGGCTAGGCATTTCATAACTAAAG
This sequence comes from Galeopterus variegatus, assembly GCF_000696425.1. Lineage (NCBI taxonomy): Eukaryota > Metazoa > Chordata > Mammalia > Dermoptera > Cynocephalidae > Galeopterus > Galeopterus variegatus. Next base: position 107,486 of record NW_007733318.1, on the reverse strand, counting down.
CCAAAACATCTCATTATTTTAGTTATACTAAGTTTCCATTTGTATTGTCAGGGCTAGGGCTCAGATCCTTTAAACCCATTGTACATACTGGGTCACCAGACTCCTCACATGCCAGGCTGGGTCACCAGGCCCCTCATGTCAGGTGGGGTCACCAGACCCCTCACACGCAGGTCCACTCTAGGTAATTGGGAAAGATCCTGGGAACTGTTGGCAGACGACACGAGCTCAGTCCTCAGCAGCAGCAGCAACAGCAGTAGCAGCCTCCCTGTGGCCCCCCACAGGGAGGGCATCCCAGGGACAGGGGTGCTGTGGATCAGAGCCACTCATCCTTTATACTCAAGTCATAACCCAGGACACCTGGGTGCACATGCACAATACATTAGACAATAACCAAGGAACACCTGGGTGCATGTGCATATTTACATCAAATGCTCGGCAAGACTCTGACTATCTGAGGGGCCCTGACCATTTTCCTTCACTTCACTTCCCCTACAGTCATATTAAATCTTCTTGCTGGTAAGAGAGAAAGAAAAATTGAGCTAATATTGAAACAGTCCTTATCACCAGATGCTTAGGTGTCTGAAGGAGAGAATTATGATCTCATTTTACAGATGAGAATATCAAGGCAAATAGTTTTCTAAGCCCAAAACCACACAGTCAAAAACTAGTGAAAATAGGATTCAAACCCAAATGTGATCTAATGTCAAAAACCACACACTTTCTACCTCACTACACAATAGAGTCCTTCCTAGTCTGTGAGTATTTGCAGCTGTTTGTGTTGAGTAGTCAAGCCAGAAGGCACTGACCAGCTGCTATGCCTTAGATAAGAGAGTTGGTTTTATGTGTCTCAATCTCTTTATCTGTGGACTGAAGATAATGGCAATCTCTCCCTCACAGGGCTTTGGTAAGGTTCCACTGAATTAATGCATATAACAGAGGTCAGAATACTACCCGGTATGTCATAAGTGATCAGTCATGTTTTGTTCATTGTTATTATTGTCTGTTATTTCATGGATCATACTGTAGAATACATATCATGACTTTGCTTCCATGCATTATCTCGGTACAGTGGAAGACCTGAATAAAGGTTCTGAATAAATGATGCTTCATAAATTTTAAATTTTGGTTTTTGATATTTATATGTAAAAGATTTCCCCCACTTTTTTCCATTGGTTGATAAATTTAGAGGAAGTAAAGAATATCTCTTGTAAGATTGTTTATAAACTTCTGTTTCAGCAGTGCAACCCTTTTAAAAAATATAAGGGAAGCATTGCTGCTTTGACCACAGTGGGGGAAGGGGACTGACTTCTAGATCTCCATTCACCCTCTTGCTAGGTTGTTATTGATGTGAGGGTACTTCTGGGGAGCTCTGAACATGGATGTAATGCAGACTGAGGACCACCAATCTACAAAGCACACAACAAAACACGTTGCACAATGACTGACAAATACTATTCATTTTCAGTTTCCGTAGTAGGCATGTGTCTAGGAGGCCTTCCTTCTGAGCTCAAATCATCACTTCTCAGTTCCCATTACATAGTCACTGTTGACTGCTTTGCTTAACTGGCAGGGTCTGCAGTTTGGTACCAGTGAGCTGGAGGAGATGGGAGCCATGTTCTGCTTGGGCCTCCTCATCTTGGAACTCAAATCTGTGAGCTGCAGCCACCAGTTCCTGACTCGAGCTGCAAGTCTGCTGAAGGCTGAGGAAGAGGCTCTGGACCACCATCTTCAGCGGTAAGATACTCACAGGGGTAAGGGAAATTTGGATTTTTGTGTTCCCATTGCAGGGTGTCTTGGTAATGAAAGTCAAGGAGACCTAGGAGTTTTTGACAGAGAGAAAATAGAGAAGAGCTGCCAAAGGTAGGTTGGTGTGGTTATGCTGTTCCTACTGAAAGAAAGGAGGGTGCTGCCTGCTTGTACACATGTATGCAAACGTAAAGATACGTGCATTTATGAAAATGTACTAATAATGATATGTTTTTCTTATGAAACAGCAAAAGATGCAGCTTGGTGACACACTCACATCTGCATACACTTATATTTGTTGGCTATGTTTTCATATGTATACAGATAATATTTTTGAGTCATTATTCAGCAAAAACAAAACAAAACAAAAAAACAAACAAGAAAGTAACAGTTTCACTTCCAGTATCTCAGCACTTGGAGCAACAAACATTTTAATCTTCCTATTCTCAAGTAGCATCATTTCTTCTCAGATGATGAGGGGAAGCCCCTGATGATGAGTAATGCTTTGGCCAGAGAACCTGACCGACAGCCACGGCGGGGAAAGGCCAGATCTCTGAGAACTCTGAGAACTGTTAGTGAGTCAACTGAGGGAGAACCATTATCCAAATAAGCCCTTTTGATACCCTTTCCTGTAGACAAATATTTCAGACTTGACCAAAACAAATTCAGGGGGCAAGGAGGGAAGAAATGACGGCCACATGAGAGGAGAGAGGATCAGGAGGAATCAAGGCAGTCAGGGAAGGCTAAGTCATTGCTGGCACTTTGTGCAACAGAATGGATGGGGAAATTGAGCTGTTGGGGGAAGTTTCTGCTGGTAAATGAGGAGGCATCTCATTGTACAGTTCATGTCCAAAGGCAGAGAGAAAGCCATTAATACTGGGACCATCTTGTTTCTAGCTCACATTCATTAATTTTTCTCCTGCCATTATTAGGCTGCTGTTCCAGTGCGACTTCTCACCAAATAGCCAGTCAAGCCTGGAAAGATCTAGCAGCATACATTAATACTGCTTTGGAGGGCACTGATTTCTCTGAGATTAATTACCTAAATGCAGTAATGAACTTGCTATCACACTGGGCTATAGACTATGGAGATGTAAGTAAATCCAGCCTTCCTTCCTCCGTCGAGACACTGCTGCTGATTTCTTTTGTTTTGACACCACAACCACTTCTGTCTGCCCCTGCTCCCTTCAACACCCCTCAGCGCCCGAAGGCTTGGTGTGTTTGGCATCACTGTGGTGTTTTCAGACTCTCCCTCTGACAGCAAGCGTTTCCACCTGCCAGGATGTATATTTCAACTTGTCTTTTCATCTTTTCCTTTGCTAAGCTATCGTAGGTTCAGGCATGCCTAAATTTTCTTTCTTTCTTTCTTTCCTTTTTTCCCCCTCTCCTCTGTTGCTCATTGAGGGAAGATTGAGCAGAACTGGCATTGCTTGCTTTCCCTGAATTGATTATGCCGTCTCTTTGATCCAATGCAGTGAGGATTAGTTGCCTGTAAACTGGAACAAGAAGAAATCTATCAAAGAAATGCCTTTTCTAATTCACGTCTAAAAAGTTTGGTGTTAGGCTTCAAATACAATGGCTGCTAGGTGGGCTATCATAAGAAGATAGTATTACCTGTCCCCCACTCCCGACCCCATGCCATCCCGGACAACTGACAATTGATGTTTCAACTGCAATCAGCCTGAGGATACTGAAGCTAGAGGTCCTCCCATGACCTCTGACCCTCTTTAGGCTCATATAGGATGTGATTAATATGTGTGTTTTGAATAGATTTGCATTAAATTTGGGAGGCATGGAGTTTGATGGACAGCAGCAGAAGAGAAACTGCCTATTCCACCTGGACATTGGTATCATAATATATTTTCCTGTTTATTATGGAGCATATTGTAGTTCCTACCTAAAGGACCTGAAGACTACATGGTTGAAAGGAAAATCACCCTGAAAATTTCTCAATCCCCAAATATTTTAGCCAACAAAGTGTATACTCACTAAAGGATAACAGAAGGGAAATTAATAAAATAAAATCTATTGGTTTGAAACCAGCAACAGGCTGTTTGAGAACCATCTGATTAGTTTCTGATGAATAGAGTTAAATCCTGAGGTATAGGAATCAGCAGAGCGAATTCTAGACATTTTGTTAGTCCCGGGGTTCATATTATAATACAAGGTGTAACTAATGCTTGTCTACACAGCTCTCCACATGTTTTAAAGAAGAGATCACTGCCACCTTCTTCCCCTCCTTCCTCTTCCTTGGGTATAACAGGATTTCCAGTATCCTTCCAGAAGGTTCTTTTTCTGTGCAAAGAAAGGATTACTAGGGGAAAAAGGACTCTTCTCCCAAGGATGGCCTTAAAGAAATACAAGAATCTTTTGAGTTTCCTTGGCCCCTGGAACAGAGTTAAACCCTGGGAGTGATCTGCGGGGAAGACAAAGTGTGGGTGTATGCTGTGAGCATCGTGTTTTTTGACAATAGGTTTCATGCCTCATTTACCATAAAAACAATTAGAGTGTCGTCAACATCCACAGGGCAACTTACCATTTTTCACGAGCAAAGTAAAAGCAGAAGTGGTAGATGTTTGCCCAGTGGCTTTCAATGAGTACGTGTACTCTTTGTTTTGGTTTTTCTTTTACAGTCGTCTTCTTCCCAGTTGCCCATTTAGGACATGTCTGCAGTCTCATTAGGCATCTTTTGATCTTCCTTCTTCTCCTCTTCCTTTCTCCTTCATCTCAATCTTATCCCTGGCAATAATTGTGTGTGCACTGCAGGAACGCTAAGCGGCCTCTTCAGGAGGAGCCGTTTATCCATTGTGACAGGTCTTTTGCAAAGTCATTTAACATTTTTGTTGAGTCAGCCACTGTTCATCTCGATTTGTATCCCTCCACTGCGTCTTGCTTTTCTCAGCTGAGCAACCCTATCTCCATTTGTCTCTCCATTAATAACAAGAGGAAGATGAGTTTCGGAGATGTGCCTCTGCAATAGCTCGAAATCTCGTTTATTCTCCCCAGTTACAGTCCTGTTGCTGTAGCCTGGGCTTCCTTTAGCATCTACTTAAGATTGGTTTGTTTGATTCTCTTCAGTTTGATGGGACAATACAAAAAAAATTGAAATCTCAGATAGACCATAGAAAAACTAATTATATTTTTAATAATTAAAAGGATGCTTGATTTTCATTTTAAAAAACACGGTTTTGTTCTTCTGAATGAGAAAACAATTTGGAAAACACATAAATACACCCCTACCCCTGTCTTTATTTATTTATTTTTTATTTGGTCAATATACAATGTAG
>NW_007733318.1:86769-101478 GCF_000696425.1 Galeopterus variegatus | reverse complement strand
TTTAATAGATGATTTGGGCTGTTCAATATATAGGATCATGCCTGACTCGTTTCACTCAATATTATTCTCTCAAGGTCCATCCATGTTGTTGCAAATGGCAGTATTTCATTCGTTTTTATAGCTGAGTAGTATTCCATTGTGTAGATATACCACATTTTCCGTATCCACTCATCCGATGATGGACATTTGTGCTACCCCTGTCTTTAATCATCCAGATAACCACTGTCAAAATTTGGTCAAACATCCTAGATTATTTTTTCACCTATGAATAAATAGGCATATAAATATTCTCAACAAAATATATGAGAGTTTCCCCTTTCTGGCAGCTTTGTAAACACTGGTTGTTTTTGTATTAAAATCCTTGCTATTTTTAGGTAAAAATGGAATGCTGTTTCAATGTAGAATTTATGTTTTCCGATATGAATTGAAATGCTTTTTTATCATGAGTACTTTTTTAAAAATAAATTTTGTGACTATGTCTTTTTACCCATTATTTTGCTAATCATCATTTTTTTCTTTTAAAAATTAATTTAAGTTTTTTGCTAAATATACTCAACTTCTGTTTTGTCATGTATATTGGAAATATTTCCCCAAATTTGTCATTTGTCTTCACATTTATTTATGTAATTTATTGACATCGAATGTTTTTGTTTTAAAGCAGCCACATGGTTTTTTTTGCATATCAATATATATATGAATATCTTTCTCTTCTCTTCACACAGAAATTTTACTTTCCCTGCTTAGAGATTTTGTGGATAACACATTAAAACAGTGTAAACATGGCTAAATTTACTCTGATATTTTATCTTGTGGTAGTCAGCCTAATTTTTCTTTCTCTGTTTATAACCTGTTTTTTCTGCCTTCATAGCTGTAGAAGTTTCTCTTTTTTCATTCACACAAAAATAATTTTCCTATTACATCAAAAATATTTTTTTCTTCCTTTAGTGTGTGTGTGTGTGTGTGTGTGTATGGTTTAGGTCCTTTCAATTGATTTTTAATTTGAGCACCATATCCCCTTGTAACATGTCTCAGTTACAAGGTAACAGTGATTCCACTGCAAGTCTTTATATTTTTATTTATTATTTTTCTGGAATGTTCAGTATCTGCCATCTCTTGATATCATTGCTTTTACAGGTTCATCCCAATTCACCAAATTCTGGAAGGAAGGATGTCTAAAGTTTGTCCTCACATATTCAATTTTCTGTAGCCTGTCCTCTCCTTTTTGCTGATAATGTATCTTAATTTCAGTGATTTATATTTAGGTTTTGTTGCATCAATTTCCTCATCTCTCATCAGTTTCCTTTTTCTTCATGATTGCAGTATAGCCAGCTGTCCCTCCATTTGGATTGATGTTCTTTTTGTTTAATGTCCCATAGATTCCATTTGTCTTGAATTTTCCTGATACCTTAAAACAGGCTACCTAATGCTTGCTACTGTGTCTTGTGACTAGTCATTTCCCAAAGTACACCATTGCTCTGCTACTGAGTAAGGCATTTGCCTCCTTGCACATTACAGAATATTTCTCTAGATCTCGGTGGCTATAATTCTTTCTTCCTTCTTCTTTTCCAACTTCTTTTTCTTCATTTTCTACCTGTTCATCTTTGACTCATGACAGCTCTATCAAGGCTTGTAATTGTTCAATAACCAAGGGTTTGGACATCCTTTGGATGTTCTTTAAACCCATGTATAGTCTTCTAGCTAGATGTAGATAGTTTCTCTTGTTTAATAGGAAATAATCTGATTTAGGTGATGCTTTCTCTTCAAGAATTCATGGTATTTGGCTTTTACCCGAGAGTTCAGAGTTGGGGTGATTGCAATGGAGAGGTTAAGGAGTAAGGGAGTGGAAAAGTGAATGAACATCAATGTTTATAGGCCAAAATGGGAAATCTGCCATTAGGATGAAGCATTTGCCATTATATCAAAACAAATGATGGAAGCTCAGTGGAATATTCAGGTTTCAAATTAACCCTCTAATTTTATCAATTCTAAATTAATGCTACATGCCAATTCCAGTGATATCTTTCTTTAACTGTCTTCTGTCACCCTAATTCTATTGTTATTATTTTTTTACCTCTAATTTTATCAATTCTAAATTAATGCTACATGCCAATTCCAGTGATATCTTTCTTTAAGTGTCTTCTGTCACCCTAATTCTATTGTTATTATTTTTTTTTAATTAGCTCATTGCATGTAATATCTGAGAATATTCTTAGCTTCATTCTGTAGTTGCAGGTGAAGAAATGCTACATGCAGGGAAATGTCGTAATGGAGCTCAGCCTGAGGATCTTTAGAGATCGTATCACATGTTGCTTTAAAACATTCAGTGGGTCCCTAGGTGGTCAAGAAAAATGAACTGATTAGCCGAAAAGAAGTGCTAATCTTAGCTTGGGAAAACAGCATCAGCAAAAAACCCAGTTCCATTAGCAGTTAAAGAAAGGTGAAATCAAATATTTTTGGCATAATTTTATGCTGATTCTTTTATACTAAGTAAATTAAAATAATGAATATCCAATGTTAGTGTGTCTATGAGGAAAGAGGCTTAATAACATCAAACAGCTATCTGTAAATTGGTTTACTTTTCTCTGGAGAGCAATTTGGCAATCTGCGAGAAGGTCCATCAAAACCCCACATTTGATCCTATTTCCAGCTGGCAGAATACTCCTCAAGAAAATTAACGTAACAGAAAACAACATTTAATATGTAGATATTTATAGAAATGATACTTATATCCCCAAATTATCAATTTGGGGATATAAGTATCATTAAACAATTACAAATAAGTATCAATTAAACAACCAAAATTTTTAGCAGTAGAAAAAGAAAAAAGAAGAACGCTGTTGATAAAACCATGAAAATAATGAATATGTCAATATGTGTACATATATGTATGATAATAACAGTAGCAAACACTTATTAGGGCCTTACTATGAACCAGATGCTGTTCTAAGCATTTTATAAGTATTATCTCACTTAATCATATAAATAATCCTGTGTGGTAGATGGTATCAGTAACATTCCCTTTCATGAACAAGAAAATTAAGTTGTTTGGAGGTTAAGAAATTTGCCAGATGTCATAAATCTAGTAAGAGACTATGCTGGCTTTTAAATCTACTTCTGTCTAACTCTAAGGCTCAAGTTGTTATCTTCTATTGTATTCAGCCTTTCAAATAGTAAGTGAAAAGAAAAGCAGGATAATTAATGGTATACACATACTGATTGTGACTTCAGCAACATGCAGAAACATTGGCAGAGGTGGGGGTATTAAATGCATAATCTAAAACCAATTTAACTTTTTTAGTTTATTTCTCTGTACAGTTCCTAGAAGTATGTATTGGATGCATATATATCTCTGTGTGTTTGTGTGTAAGTTTTAAAATTGGAAGGACTTGGATTCATTTTGGCCCATAAATATCCCTTGATTGTTTTAATATCACTCAGAGAAGATTAATGTATACCACCATCAGTTGAATGCATTGCAACCCATGGAGATAACAATCCAGAAGAGGAAAAGATTGCAGAAAGAAGTGAGAGTGCATTTCCTTCATATTGCATTTATTATTTGCAAAATGTTACCACCTAATAGCCACCATGAAAGTTAACCTAAAAGAATTTCTATTTTACAAGTGACTCCATGGGAAACCAGGGAATCTAAGTGACTTGCTAGGTGTAGTTAAGTGATTTACTCATTGCCAGTCAACACTGGGGAGCTCGTTTGCCTCTGCCTCAGGCTCAACCAAATGAATGGCTGGTCTCTTGCGTATGAAACTATAAATATCTGAAAATAGAATGGGCTACCAGCCCCTGGAAAAGGGTTTTAATCAAGGAACTAACTCTTCCTACTCTGTATCAACTGCAGTCTATTTCAGCCTTTGTCTTTTGTTGTCATTAATTCAAAAATTGGAAGGCAAATAACATCTTGGATGTTTTCTCAAACAGGAGAGATTTTTATTTAAGAAGGCTTCGAATAGCCTATCATAAGTGGCCTAAGTTAATTCAATGACTTTTTATTAGTTTTTAGAGCAATACTTTTCTCTTTACTCTTATCTAATTATGTTGGCTTTCTCTTTATTACGTGCCCCTTACCAAAGAGCTAGCCCTTTAGTACCAGGACTCAGTCATTTTACCTATGAGAGTTAATTTACCAAACATGGTAGAGAAAAACAAAAGTATGGATACAACCACAAAGGGAAAGAAAGGAAGGAAAGAAGTAGGAAGGAAGGGAAGAAAGAGAAGGAAGCTGCTGCACAGGAGAAGAAATCAAGGTCATGATATTTAAACTAGGAGATCCTCATAGAGACAAAGAGGTTGATGGACAATTTACATTTTTGGTTCATAAGATCCTGAACTTATATGACTCTGATGTAGAAGAAAGAGGGTGGCTTTTTAGTTTTGCCTGGTTTCTTCATCCTGGACAATTGCCATGTTTTTTCCTCTCAGAAGGGAAGCAAATAAAGCAACCTAGACTCATTCCACTGAACTGAAGATGAAATAGTCTATTATGGCTTTCACCATCCCACAAATTTCCATGAAGTCCTCACTTTAGCATCCAGCGTAATTTTGATCACAGGCATGTGGCTTAGATTCAAGGATGCTCAATTCTTGTTTAAGGTATTTCTGTTGATAACAGGCTCTGTGACTCTGGGGAGGTGGCTTAATATGTTTACTCTCAGATTTTTTAGCTTTGAAATTAAAGATCTCTAAATTCCTTTCAGCTCTAATATCCCATGTTTATTCTCAAGGATATAGCCATCAACATTCCAACATGGGCAGTCGGGTTGCAACCCTGGATTCAAGATACAAAGGGCAAGGCAGCTGAATTGTGCTAAGTCTCACAAAGCTAGTATTCGACTGAATAAAAATTAAATTTTGGGCTGGCCTGGTGGCACACTGCTACAGTGCGCTGCTTGGGAGCGTGGTGGCGCTCCCGCCGAGGGTTCGGATCCCACATACAGACCGGTTCCCGCTCACTGGCTGAGCGAGGTGTGGGCGCAACACCGAGGGTTGCGATCCCGTTGCCCGTCCCGGTCCAGTACGGGCGTGACACTGAGGGTTGCGATCCGTTGCTGGACACGAAAAAAGACAAAAAGGAAAAAAAAATTAAATTTTGCCTGGATGTCTACTGGGTAGGTACTAAAGGGACAGAAAATTAACAGTGCAGAGGTAACAAAAGGAGTTATAAACAAACGATGAAAAAAAGAGCAGGTAAAAAAGAGGTATGTTTGGAAATGAATGTCACAGATTTGGGAAGGATGGCGGAAGGATGTCAAAGCAACATCTAACATCAGAAGTAGAATCTGGTACAAGATAACCCTGTTTAAGGGGGCTTAAATGTTCTTAACATTGTTTTCTATTCCTAGAGGTAGATGCTTCAGGGGAAAGGAGTTGCGACTTACCTCTGCTTGGTCACTTCAGTTTCTTTAGATGTGTTTGTCTTATTCAGACCTCAAGTATATCCTAGTAAGACAAAAATATCTTCAGTCATGTGATAGCTAATCATAGACCTTCTGCTTCAATTTGCGGTGAGAGATGATCCTATTGGAAAACAGAGATAACTTAGCATGAGCCAGTATTGTTTTAGTACAATGGGAATGGAAACTAAATGAGGCCAATATGTTTATGATGATTTGGCACTTGTCACTTTGTTATGTGGCTTTGAATCAGGGAAGCTCACTAGTTCCCAGTACTTTGCCAGTGTGTAACAAAACAAATAGAAGAAAGAGGCAGAATAGTGATAATAGAATACCATGTGCCAGGAAGTGTGATAAAGATTTCATATGTATTATCTTAAAGCAAACCTAAGGAAGTCATCATTATCATCATCATCAATTGTTATTTATAGATGAATAAAATGAGGCGTAGCATGCTAAATGTTTGATAAAAGCCAAGTCACTACAATATGGCTGATCAGTGATTCAAACATAGGTCCTTGAATCCAAATTTCTTGTATTTTTTTTCCTGAAACATATAGCAAATTACTTTTTACAATATAACTATACAATAGTTTACAATAGGAAGTAGAAAAGTTAGCCCATAGAATGTGATATATATAAATCAACATTCTTCACCAAAGAGCTGGCTCCTCTAAGTTCAGTGCAAAGAACAAAACATCATCCATGATAGAAAAACATATATGCAAATATATATGTATTAATGCACTAAGATGTCTATTGCAGCATTGTTTCTAATGGCACAAATCCTACTTGAATAGATTTTACTGCATGTATACTACATTCCTTGGAGCAATCAGTAAAATGAGTGAATTAGAGCAATAGAAAGTGGCTTTATTCTACCACCTATTATTACTATTTTTTATTTTACTGGTTATGCATATTCATGGGGTGCAAAGCTGACCTGACCATCACCACTTGTGCCCAAGATGTGATGGCCAGATCAATACTATTAGCATGCCCATTACCACAAATTGCAATTATTTCTAGTGTCCCCCACCCAGTTAATCCGACCTCACTCCCTCCTCCCCATCCCACCCCACTCTGCAACTCCAAGTATACTTTCTCCCTCTGCAAGTCCAATACACCACTATGGTCTTTCTTTCCTTCCTTCTTTCTCTCTTAGCTCCCACTTATGAGTGAGGACACGTGGTATTTTTCTCTCTGTGGCTGGCTTTTTTCACTCAACATAATTTTCTCCAAGCTCATTCATGTTGTTGTGAATGGCAGAATTTCATTCTTTTATATGGCAGAGTAGTATTCCATGGTGTATGTATACCACATTTCCTTATCTAGTCCATCAATGAACATGTAGGTTGGTTCCATATCTTGGCTGTTGTAAATAGAGCTGTGATGACCATGGGAGTGTAGGTATCCCTTTGACATGATGATCTCCGCTACTTTGGGTACATGCCCAGAAGTGGGATAGCTGGATCTTATGGTAGATCAATCTGTAGTTGTTTGAGAAACCTCCATACTCTTTTACATAGGATTGTACTAATATACAGTCCCACCAACAATGTAGGAGCATTCCCTTCTCTCCACATCCTCACCAGCATTTGTTATTCTCTGTCTTTTTTATTATAGCCAGTCTAACTGGGGTGAGGTGGTATCTCTATGTGGTTTTAATTTGAATTTGGCTGTTAATTAATGATATTGAACATTTTTTCATGTACCTGTTGGCCATTTGATTGTCTTCCTTAGGAAAATGTCTATTCAGCTCCTTTATCCATTTTTTAATTGGGTTATTTGGGTTTTTTTACTGTGTAATTAGTTGACTTCCTTGTATATTCTGGATATTAATCCCTTGTAGGATGTATAGTTTACAAATATTTCCCCCCATTCTGTAGGTTGTCATTTAACTCTGTTGATTGTTTCCTTTGCTGTGCAGAAGGGGTTTTTTGGATATTGCCCCATTTGTTTAATATTTCTTTTGCTGCTTGTGCTTTTGGGCTCTTATTCATAAAGTCTGTGCCCAGTCCGAATTCCCGAAGTGTTTCCCCTACTTTTTCCATAGGTAGTTTTACAGTTTCAGGTCTTCTACTTAAGTATTTAGTACATTTTGAATTAATCTTGGTTTATGGTGAGAGATGCAAGTCTAGTTTCATTCTTCTGCATATGGATGTCCAATTTTCAAAGAACCACTTATTGAATAGGCCATCTTTCCCCCAACATAAGTTTCAGTTGCCTTTCTCAAACACCTGTTGTCAGTAGTCTTTGGGTTGATTTCTGGGTTCTCTATTCTTTCCCACTGATCCAAGTGTCTATTTTTATGCCAGTACCATGCTCTTTTGGTTACTACAGCTTTGCAGTATACTTTGAAGTCAGATAGTGTTATGCCTCCAACTTTATCTTTTTTTCTCAGGATTGCTTTGGCTATTTGGGGTCTTCCATTTTTTCATATGAATGTTAGGATTGTTTTTTTCTATTTCTGTGAAGAATGTCATTGGTATTTTGATGGGGATTGATTGCACTGAATCTGTAGATCACTTTGGGTAGTATGGACATTTTCACAATGTTAATTCTTTCAATTCAAGAGCATGGGTTGTCTTTCCATCTTTCTGTGCCTTTTAAAATTTCTTTTAGTAGTTGTTTGTAGTTCTCATTGTAGAGATCTTTCACACCCTTGGTTAAATTGACTCTTAAGTATTTTATTTTTTGGGTGACTATTGTAAATAGACTTACATTCTTGATTTCTCTTTCTTTTAGCTCATTATTGGAGAATATAAATACAACTTATTTTTGGATGTTGATTTTGTATCTTGCAATGTTACTGAAATTGTTAACCAGCTGTAAGAGTTTTTGATCGAGTCTTTAGGTTTTTCTGTATATGGGATCATGTCATCTACAAATAGGGACAGTTCGATTTCATCTTTTCCAATCTGGGTGCCATTTATTTCTTTCTCTTGCTGATTGTTCTGGGTAGTACTTACAGTACCATGTTAAATAGGAGTGGTGAGAATGGGCATCCTTGTCTTGTTCCTGTTCTTAAGAGAAAAGCCTTAATTTTTCCCCATTCATGATGTTGGTGGCAGTGGACATAGATAGCATTTTATTGTGTTGAGATGCTTTTCTTCTATACTTAATTTGTTGAGAGTATTTATCATGAAAGGATGTTGAATTTTGCCAAATGGTTTTGGTGCATGTTTTGAGATAATCATATGGTTTCTGTCCTTGATTTTGTAGATGTGATGTATCACATTTATTGACTTGCATATGTTGAGCCATCCTTGCATTTCTGGGATGACTCACACTTTATCATGGTATATAATATTTTTTTGAAATGTTGCTGTATTCTGATTGCTAGTATTTTATTGAGGATTTTTGCATCTTTTCTCATCAGAGATGGTGGTCTGTAGTTTTCTTGTTTTATCTTTGTCTGGTTTGGGTATCAAGGTAATGCTGGCCTCATAGAATGAGTTTGGGAGAATGGCTTCTATTTCAAATTTTTGGAATAATTTGAATAGAATCAGAATTAATTCATCTTTGAAGGTTTGGTAAAATACAGCAGTAAAGCCATCCAGTCCTGGGCTTTTCTTTGTTGAGAGACTGCTGATTACTGCTTCAGTCTTGCTGTGTGTTCTTGGTTCAGTCTTGGTAGTTTGTGTGTGTCCAGAAGTTTATCCATTTCCTCCATGTTTTCAAATTTGTTGACATATATTTGTCTGTAATATTCTCTAAGGATTTTTTGTGTTTCTATGGAATCAGTTGTAAAGTCTCCTTTTTCATTTTTGATTTTTGTTATCTGGGTCTTCTCTCCTTTTCGTTAACTTAGCTAATGGTTTGTTTATTTTACTTATCTTCTCAAAAAATAACTTTTTGTTTTATTGATCTTTTGTATTGTTTTTTTGGTCTCTATATTATTTAGTTCTGCACTAATCTTAATTATTTCTTTCCATCTACTAACTTTGGGATTGAATTGTTCTTGTTTTTCCAGTTCTTTTAGGTGTAGTTAGGTTATTTACTTGAAATCTTTCTATTTATTTCATGTAAGCATTTATTGCTCTAAACTTCCCTCCTAGTACTGCTTTTTCAGTATCCCAAAGGTTTTTATATGATGTGCCTATATTTTCATTGTTTTCTCTAATTTTTTTGATTTTCTGTTTAATTTCTTCTCAGACCTATAGGTCATTCAGGAGCCTGTTGTTTAATTTCCTTGTATTTGCATAGAGTCACGAGTTTTGCTTGTTATTAATTTCTAGTGTTAATCCATTGTGGTCTAAAAAGATTGTTGAGATGATTTTGATTTTTTTTAAAGTTATTCAGAGGCTTGATTTGTGACCTAACATGTGGTCTATCTTGGAGAAAGTTCCATTTGCTGATGAGAAGAATGTATATTCTGTATTTGTTGGATAAAATGTTCTCTAGGTATTTGTCAGGTCCACTTGGTCTGAAGTGTAGTTTAAATCCTATGTTTCTTTAAACATTGGACAGATCATCCAGTCAACAAATTAACAGATTGCGTATCTCTTTCTTTAGGTCTTAATAGTGTTTGCTTTAAATATCTGGGTGCTTCAGGGTTGGGTGCATATATATTCATGATTGTAATGTCTTCTTGCTGGATTGATCCTTTTATCATTATGTAGTGGCCTTCTTTGTCTCTTTTTATGGTTTTTGGTTTAAAGTCTATTTTATGTGATATAAGAATAGCTACTCCTGCCCATTTTTGGTTTCCCTTTGTCTGGTGTATATTTTTCCATCCCTTAACTTTTAGTCTGTGTGCACCTTTATTGGTGAGATGAGTCTCTTGAAGATAGCATACAGTTGGGTCTTGCTTTTTGATGCAATCCATCAGTTTGTGTCTTTTGAGTGGGGATTTTAATCCATTTACTTTTAGGGTTATTATTGAGAGGTACTGTCTTATTCCTGGCATTTTATGGATATTTGTTTAGGTGTTTTGAGTTTCATTTGCTCCTTTCTTCTCCCTTGATTATTGGTCTTCCACGTTTATGTTTTTTTTTTTTTTTTGAGGTGGTAAACTTAATTTCTTTTGTCTTTCTCATTTACTTATGTGTTTTAATGGTGGGTTTTGTTCTTACTTGTGTACTCATGGTAGTGATTATTGTTTTGCAGATTCCAGATGCAGGACTCTCTTGAGAATTTCCAGATGCAGGACTCACTTAAGAACTCCTGCAGTTTTTGTTTGTCTGGGATATTCACTATTTCTCCCACATTTCTGCCTTGCTGGTATAGTATTCCCAGCTGGCAGTTTTTTTCTTTCAGTATTTTGAATATGTCATTCCATTTTCTTCTTGCCTGTAGAGTTTCAGTTCAGAAGTCTGCTATTTGTCTGATTGGGGCTCCCTTATAAGTGACTTGATTCTTTTCTCTTGCTGCTTTTAGGATTCTCTCTTTGTCTTTGAGATTTGCCAGTTGGCTATTATGTGTCTTGGAGAGGATCTTTTAGGATTGAAGCTGTTTGGGGATCTTTGAGCTTCCTGGATCTGAAGGTCTGTGTCTCTTCCTATATCTGGGAAGTTTTCTGTTATTATTTTATTGAATAGATTTTCAATGCCTTTACTTTTCTCTACCCATTCAGGAACAGCCATGATTCAGATATTTGTGCACTTAAGGTTGTCTGCTAGCTCTCTTAGAGATTCTTCATTTTTTTAAATTCTTTTTTTTCTTTTTCTTTTCTGCCTGTCTTATTTCATAAAGACTATATTCAATTTTAGATATTCTTTCTTAATCTTGTTGTAATCCATTGCTTAAGCTCTCAGTTGTGTTTTTTATTTTATTGAATGTGTTTTTCAGTTCTGGGAGTTCTGCTACATTCTTTTCTAAGGTATTTCATCTGTCATATCCTATATATTTTTTCTCATTTCATTGTGTTGTTTTACAGAGTCCTTGAGATAGTTATTTGGAATTCCTTTTCAGTCATTTCAAGTGTTTCCTGTTAGGTAGGGTCTGGTACTTGAGACTTACTGAATTCCTTTGGTGGTGTCATATTTTCTGATTTTTTCATATTTCTAGTATTTCTACATTGATTTTTGGTCATGTGGTAGATTGGTTGTTTCTTCTGTCACTCTGGAGTAGATTGTGAGGAGAAAGAATTCTTCCTCTTTTTCCAGGCTCATCCAGTGAATCTCCTTGTGTCAATGAAGTCAAATATGTAGTGGGTCACCTGCACAGTGGTCATGGATGTTACTAAAGCAGTAAGCCATTCTTGCAACAGTATTAGCTGTGGTGGTGGCTGTTGTGGATCACCTTTGCAGAAGCTGTGTGAAGACTCATAGTGGTGTTGTGGCACACAGGGTCCTGCCTTCTGCATGGGTGGGGTGGGCTTGCATGGGTGGCTAGACTCTTCTCCTGCCTACCTGAGCACCTCTCCATTGGCAGCAGCATGTCATGGTGTCCTGCCTTCTGCACAGGTGGGGCAGGGGTATGGTAGGTGGCTGGCCTATTCTCCTGCCTGCCAGGGTGCCTCCCATATATGTCCCAACCTTTTAAATTCCTCTCACTGACTGAATAGTCAAGACTGTGAAGCAAAACTAGCTAACTTATTTTAGTTGTTGTTCTTGTTCATATTTTTAATTACTTGAGGATAACCTAGAGAAAGGCAAAGGAGCTTCTCCACCCGCTCTAAGCAAATGATATACAATTATTTTTTAGGACTACATTATATCAGCTATTGAAGGTTTGGCTTACACAGGATCGATCTTATTTTTCAAAAAAGGGCCTGGAGAATTCGAATTGACTTCATCATCTATCAATGAAGCTCTGAGGATCAAGAGGTGATTTGCATTCCAGTCTTTGATATAGTTTAACCACTCAGGCATTTATGTGTGGGAAAATAGACACAGGGAATTAGGTATGTTCATCAGAAAAGCAGAAGGAATTAATGGCACTCATGATAATAACCAATGTTTATTGATTTTTTTTATCATATTCTCGGGTTTTTTTCCATATGAAAAAATGAAAAATCCCCACAAATAGTCCAAAGAGGTAAATAATATTGTCCCCATTTTACAGAGATGAAACTGAGGCAGAGAGTTTAAGTAACTTGCCTAAGGTCATGCAGTTAGTAAATGAAGAGGTTGGACTTAAAACCCTGGCTGTTGACTCTAGAACGAGCATGTTCGCCATTATACCAGTTTGAATAGTGGAAGTGGCTTGTGATATTATTCAGTCTCTTGTTTCTAACTGGTTATACCTGCACCACTCAGGGTTCTGTCAGGTGAACAAACTGCTCTTTACGAATTCCAAGTATGAATGGTGTGAAAAGGAAACGGGAGGCTTATTAAACCATTGGAAACGCTGTGGGTATAAAGACAAGAACTCTGTGACCAACTAACCTTCAGTGCCCAAACCGGACATTTTCAAGAGCTCGCCCAGAAGCTGCTATGAGTCTCAAGAGCTCCCAGGACACTCCTGCCAGCACCCTCCATCTGCAGGGTCTACTGGAGAGCTTCTGAAGGAATTTCCCTCACTTGCCTCTGTGGTGTACAGCCACTGAGAAGGTGGCTGGGCAAGGCTCCCCCGAAAGCTGATTAGACCCTCCTGTCTGTTATCTGCCCATCCATCTGCCACAAATGCCCCACAGAAATGATGGCCTCTCCTCTCCTTTCAAATATGACAGATTGATAGATTCTAACCTGGAAGCTTGGAGAACAAGAAAGAAATGACAGAATTATTATAAGGCCAAGTACTATGTAATATAGTCATGAGTGATTTTAAAAAGTCATGGCCTGCAAATAGACAAAATGCATGATGACTTCAAAGCAGAGGAGTAAGTGCTATAAGAATAAAACAGAGGCTGAGGAAGGTTCACAGGTGCCTATGGAGTAGGATGATGCTAGTTTTTAAATCTGCCACTTTTGTTGAGTTCCCAATGTGGACATAACGATTATGGTAATTTTAATTTGTATAATTCTTCACTATTTTCATGTGTTTTTATTTCTATTACTAGCAATTCTATGAGGGCTCTTAGATGTAAACTGAACTGATAACAGAGTGAGATACATGTAAATATAGGCATCCAGGTCTGCACAATCACCTCTCAACTCGTAACAGATGTCCGAGGCAGAGTTCCCCTGCATCCAATGGGAGAATTGTTACTAACTCCATCAGCAACACCGAGCTTTTGTCTTTCTCAAGACTCTGAGTTTTGTTAGCAGCAGAAATGAGAATAGGGTCAGGAATATGAAATTTCCTAAAGAAGTTGAATTTATAAAACCAATGCTAATAGCAATAAAAAACTCATCTATTCCTATGTCATGTGTGAATGCTGCTAAAAAAAAGGCACACACTTGATGTTGCAGATGATTGATGCTTGAGGAAGGAGAACTTCTCTGAGCCCAGGCAGCTTCTTTCTTCGCTGCATAAAGAATGATATTCCGACTTAGGAGGAGGAGGAGGAGGAAAAGGAGAGAAAAGAGAAAGGTGGGAAGAAGAAAAATAGAAGAAACTTCCAAGAAGGAACAAAAGTCAAAGGTGGGAGAGGGAATGCTAAATGAACTCAAGGTTTCCAAATGGCTGAATTAAAATGCAATTCTGAAATAAAATGCAAATTAAATACTTTAACTCTTGCTCAAATCTTTGAGGAGATGTTTGCAGACTGAAGTTGGACAACTCTTCTTTTACTGTCCAAAACTGACAGAGATACAGTCTCCCAAGTATAGGCAAGCAACGTGATGCAGATATCAGAAAAACATGGGATGGATTATCAAGGGAGGTTTATTGCATACTTAGAAAATAAGTAAGACATCCCTAGAAACTACCAAATATTCCCTATGAAAGAAAATGTTTAAGCAAACTTGATTTTGTTATAGCTTTATTGAGGCACAATTGATGTACAATAAAGTACATATATTTAAAATATTCACTTGATGAGTTTTTGGCATATATGCTTCTACCCATGTAACCACCATCACAGTCAAAATTACAATCATTCCCCAAAATAATGTCTTTAAATTTCTTTGTAATCCATCCATCATGATATACCAGTATCCCCAGACAACAAATAATTTGCTTTCTGTCCTTAAATATTAGTTTTCACTTTTAGAACATTATGTAAATGGATTCATACTCTATGTTCTCTTTTTTTTTCCCTCGGCATAATGATTCTGAGATTTACCCACATGCTAATGTGATTTTATTTTATTTTTTATATGGCCACTAGCCAGTAGATCAAAGAAATGTAGAAATGGTTTACCTGGACTCCAAGCAGTTATTCTCTTTCCCTATAGTCTGAGATGGATCAGTCATAACTTAATTTTCCTGAGTTGTTCCCTCTGCCCGGAATGCACTTCCTACAGATGGT